>NW_006921731.1:1200990-1242938 GCF_000298275.1 Orycteropus afer afer
GGCATGTTGCCTTGTTTCCGCTTAAATTGCTCTATTTTAACTTATTTATGTCCTAAAAGAAGAATGTAATTTGTTTACAAACCTGTAGATAATGTCTTTGGCTATTTGTACGGTTTAAAAACTCTGGCGGCTGAGAAGCTGTACAGACAGCTCAGCCCACCAGACATTTCTCCTGGATTGCATCCTTGATGTTTTACAATAGCCATGCTCTGATTTTTGCCTGCTATTTCCGTTCAGTAACGTCACTACCACAGGAGGCTCAGGCAGAAGCCAAATGCTGAGTATCTATCCAGAGGGGTTTCACATCATGCTCCATAGACAAAGGGAGAGGAGGAGAGGTTTCCTGGGTTCGCAGCACTAAAGGGCCAGCCCAGCCCGGCCCAAGGATGAAGGGATCTAGGAAGCAAGGGTTGAAGACTTTTCTCTCAATGAAACTCACTTGAGTTTACCAAGAGTATTTCCAATCTAGGTTCTCTTTGGCGCTGTCTGTACAGAGACTGGGGTAGTGTTGAGATATTATAAATGCTGTTGTGTTGATTTTTTTAAGTTAGTAATTTAGAGGTTTATTTCCTTACAAATTGCAGCATATGAGCTGTTGGCATATGGATGAGGATCAGTATGGCTTGCTGCTTTTATTTTTATTTTTGAAGAAAAATAGCCTTTTTCTCTGCACTACTTAGATCCGAATGAACTTTATGATGTGTATATTGAGATGTATTCAGTGTGATTTTTAAACCAAATTGTCTTCCTGTAGTCACAATATATACTGTAGCCTTTTAACAGCAAGTCTTGCTTTCCCAGACAGAAAGCCATTCTGAAACCCTGCAGTATCACAGGTGAGAAAAGGTGGTTATTTTTTCCCCCACAACAATAACAGCACTAGTAATCCCACTTAATAAGAGCTTATTTAATTGTATGTCAGCCTCTTAACTGCTAAGCACTTTGTGAGTCTCAGCTTTTTTCATAAAAGAACTTTTGTATTTAATACAAAGTTTGCTTTGAGACTTTTCAGCATACGATCTTTTTCCATAAACTTGTACAGTGCAAAAGACATTTTGAATACCATGATCGATGATGTCCCATGCTTCGAGGAAAACCAAACACTTCCCACCTCGCTTGCGAAACTCATTCCTCATGCTGACCTTCCCACAGTTGTTCTGTGTCCGCCCGGCCCCTTCCCTTCTCCGAGCCCAAAGAACTCTTCCACAAACAAGATGAGATCCCCTCGGGAAAAGAGCCATAGTCAGCTGGGAGGGCCTAGGTCTGGATGGCTGAGGAAAAACTTGAGGGCTTGGCGTCCAAACTCAGCCAACCCCATAAGGCTTAACCCTCCTGTCAGGAGAAAGCTTTCAAGAGGGCCTTCTTTGTGAGAGACCATCACCTGAATGTCGTGACGAAATATCTCTGAATGTATCCAGCAGAGGAAACTGCACCCCCAATGGGGCAACCAATCCTCAGATGTGCTTATTGGATTCAGCTACGAGCACCACCAAAAGCCAGCCCGCTGAGCTCCTCTGAGGAAGGAAAGCCTCACATATGTGAGACACAGGGCAGCCTCAGAACATAGTGTTTTTTGGAGTTTCCTTTCTCAAGGTTTCCCATTCTCCCCTTCTTCGTTCCAATCATGTGTCTGTGACCTCATTCCGTGACACCAGGATAAGTGGAACTATCCTGTTCCTCTGCAGCAAAGATGCAAGGAAACCAGGAGGGGCTTCTCTGAGTGGACCTTCGCTTGGGGAATACGGAAGGATGGAAGCTACTGAGAATGTCTGACGACAGTGTTGGTCCTTTCTTGTTAGGAATGATGGATTCTCCCCCACATACACCCTTACTCTCACATTTGCATACACAGCCACACACCCAAATGATTGGTTTGTCAAAACTCACTGTAGTACATAAAGCTTGCACTCTGCGTCCTATATCTAGCAGCATGGGGTACGTTTGGCAGTTCACCCCACTAGGGGGTAAATAATTTATGACCATTCATCTGTTTTTATGAATTTTTTTATCTAGACAATAATTGTAAATAAAGAACTCACCGTCTCTGTTCATTTAATACTATGCAATGGTTATGCTTTCAATTGCTGACTCTTCTTACTCCAGCAGTACTCCAGTGGTTCTGAAATGTCTATGGTTTAAAAAAAAAAAAAAAAAAAAGCAGGCAACAACTTCAAACAGAACATAATAAGTATGTGCTCTGTATTGTATACTCTTTTCTACTTTGGGACTGTACCATCCACTTAGCTTCTTTTCTGCCCTCTGAGCTAGGGTCCCATGAGAAGATGGCAGATGCAGCTGTGAGGTCTAAGCTCACCAGCTTGCACCCCCCAACTGATGAGGTAAGACCAGGCACCCCCAATCAGTGGTTCCTGGGTCTGTGGAGTCCCCCACCTTTGCCGGTGAGCTGGGAGGACCCTGAGGAGTTTCCTTCCCACAACTTAGGAGAGCTTTCCATAACTCAGGAGCAGCCCTGACTGCTCCCAGCAGCCCCTCACCATGACCCTTTGGCCCAACCAGTGCATAGAGGTGGTAAGAGAGAGGGCACCCTGCTTCTGAGACCAGACTAGCTACAATGAGTACACTGGAGCAACAACTCTATGCCTCTATACCCTGGTCCTGGGTATCCCAGTTACCAAATAGTGTCCTCTCTTCTCCAACTGTTTTTGAAATGACACCTTGACCACATACTGACATCTTATATAGACTTGGGTTGATTTCTAGAATTTCTCTTCTGTTCCCTCTTTGGGTGTCACATCTGGCACCAGTCACATGGCTTTATTTATTGTAGCTTTATAATGTTTTATTATCTGGTTATCTGGTGGGGCAATTCTCCTTTGCTTTTTTTTTTAAAAAAAAAAAGTCCTTCTTATTCCTTGATATCTATTCTCCCAAGTAAACTTTAAAATTTTGCCAAGTCTTCCACCCCCTGCTCTCCTCCCACTCTAAATTCTGGGACCTGTCATTCTCTGCACAAACATCTTCCTTCCATTGGTGTTATAGCTACAGTGCTCCTATAAGGAGGAACAAAAAGGGCTTCCTGCCTCTTGAGGAAAACTAGACACTCCCCCCATCATGTTGCCTGTCCCCTAAGCCCAACTCCAGGAGTTGTCAGAAAGGTCACTGGGCCCCCACCTAATCTCAGCTTGGGAACCTGCATCACCCCACCTTGGTTGTACTGGGGTGGAGTTTCCATCTGCCCCTGCCCCAGATGAGAAAGAGGAGTCTGTTCCAAACCTGGAACTACCAGAGCCAGCTAGGAGAGAGCATTGCTAGGCAGAATGTTTGGCCATTGTCTGTACTTCTCTTTCACATCAATGAGAAACGTTGATTCCCATCTCCCTTTCCTGAGCTGATCTTCAGAGGTTGTGTGACAGGTCCTTTGGGATGCAGCATTTCTTGCCTGGACCTTCTCACTATCCCTACCCCCACAACCCCCTCCCCTTCTTGCTCTACCTATAAGAGGCTGCCCACATGGTGCACTCCAATGAGACTCTCACCCAAATCTCTCTCCTGTCATAGTGTTTGATATCTCTTGCATTGAAAGAGGGAGTTTCTTGAAGGCTTTGGGGTCTTCCAGAGCCATGACCTAAATCAGAAAACAGCACGAAATTCCCAGGTCTTTTCCAAGTTCCAAATCAAGCTCTTCTTATTTTGAAATAGAGATCCTACTCACCCAAGCAGGCATGAAGGATGGGTGGGAGGGTGAGCCCAGAGTCCAGGCATCAGCCACCGCCCATTACCAACAGCAAGACAGCTGAGAGACCAACCTTCCCAGCCTAATTATGTCTTGTAATGCCTGTGGTGCTCTCCCTCCTGGACCTGGAACTTTCGGGGGTCGCCATACTTAGCTAACTCTTGTGTGCACATATTTTATAACAGAGTAGCAAAAGAATGGTGCCGCCTCCAGCTTCCACAAGCTTCCTGGGCTCTGGGGGACTCTGGGGCAATCTGGGCTGGGAAGAGACTGTGCTCTCACTGTACACTCATTATTTCTCTGTAACTCTGGCTTGTGCTCTTTGTAATTAATGGGATTTGTCTGCCTTTTCAAACTATACTGGGCAATAACAATAAACGCACACATGGAAATGCAGACACGGTACACATCACAAGGCCTTTTTCCGAAAGACAGCTGGGCCGTCCCCCTCCAGGTATTTGAACTCAGAGGGAAGTTGGGTCTCTGGGAGGGAAAGGTACTTGGCCCAAGAGCACAGCACTCAGTGGGTGGTCTCTCTTCTCCCATCAGATTACCCTTTCTGGAGGGAGTGTTTATTCATAGCTGGAAAGCCATGATTTAAGGGAAACAAGTGTAGCCTGCCATCAATCACTAATCCTCCAGGAAGAGTGGCCCATAGTTCCAGAGCTTAAGGCCTTGAGAGTTGAGAGAAGGGGCCTCGAGAGGAGAAGGAGATTCAGGGGCAAATGGGTTTTGGGGAGTGGGGAGAGGGACACACATTGGAGAGGGCTAAGAATGGCCTAACTTGGGTTCTGGGCTTAACCAGAGGAAGGGAGTGAAAGATATGGACATAGGATGTAGGTGGTATCCCCTAGTGGGGAAGAGGGAGGCAGGGGGAGCCTGATACCCAAGAGTCGGAACTTTGCAAACCTCTATTGAGTATCAGCAGAGAAAGACAATGTGCCCAAATGAAGAAACAGTCCCCAAGAGTTGGGGGTCTCAGACGAATGCACGCGTACACACACTCCTCAGATTCTAGATGCTTCTCACGGAGAACTAATCCTCAGATCAAGCACCCTAAGCCCATCTGACTTCCAAACATTGTTTCACATCCAAGGGTCCATTTAATCCAAATATCAACCTTTGGAGGAGGTATTATTATAATTTCCACTTTACATAAGACCCAGCAGCTTAGAGGTGAAAGATATGCCCGCCTAGCAAGTAGGTGATACAGTATTCATACCTAAGCAGTCTTAATTCTAGAACCTATACTCTAAACCTCTATATTATAATGCCTTTCAGGCCCATCACCAAATATCTTAATGAGTAAGATACACTACCATTGCTTGTCCCAAATCCCCAATCTCTTCTATTTCATTGCCTACACCAGGGCATTCCTTTAATAACAATGATGGTCCATGCATTATATCTAATATGTCATTATCCTCATTTCTCACTTCAGGAAATGAGACTCAGAGAGAAAAGTGACTTGAAATTATCACCCAGAGTATCAGTGGTGCAGCTATAGGCCAAGGCCAGGGCCTGTCCCTTGAAGAAGAGGAGAACCAAGAGCCACCACCCCCACCCCCAGCCCTTTGCTCTCTATATCACCCCAAACACACCTACTGACACATACACCCCTGAAATATTTCTCTACTAGGGGGAAATATAAGTCCTAAACGCAAAGGTGGGGGTTGGAAGGATGGTTTACTACCTGGAGTTCTGGCCAAGTTCTGTAGCACCCCACTCTTCTGGGCCCCCTCTATTGATCTTTGACAGTCTGGGTTTATCACACTTTCTGAGCCTTAACATCTTCACTCAAGTGATGAGTATCTCCGGCTAAGGTTCTTATCCTCATTTTCAAGAGAGGAAACGGAGGGATTGTGACATACCTGGGGAGCCTAGGCTCCACCCTAGGTTCCTCGCCTCATTAAAGCCCAGAGGGAACCCAGGGCTGCTAGAGGTTGTGTGACTGAAAGGAGCCTCAGGCTCTGTCTAGAAGCACAGCATTTCTCACTGTGCTTTTGCGGAGCCCTCACCTTCCCTCATTTGGGCATTGGGTGACGGGAGGGGAGAGGGAGATTGCAAAACCGGGTATTGGGTCCGGGGCTCTAGCTGCAGGAGCCTAGGTGAAATCTCTCCTTGCTTCGGGGATCTACCTAAAGGGCCAAACTCACAGGGTCCTGGGGCTGCTGTGGGGATGGAGCAGTTTAGAGGCATTGGTCCTACGGCTTGGATAGGGCAGAACAAGAGGGCTCAACTTCTGGTAAGGGGCGTTCCCTGGCCTTCTCAGCCCCTAGTCACAGCCCTTGGGTCCTGAGGAAGGGCTAACAACAAGGAATCATTGTTGTTGTTGTTATGTGCCCTCGAGTCAGCCCTGACCCATAGCGACCCCTCCTTGGGTTTCCGAGGCAGTATCACTACGGAAGTAGGATTGCCCAACCTTCCTTCCGAGGAGTGGCTAGTGGGTTTGAACCGTCAGCCTTCTGGTTAGCAGTCAAGTGCCTTAGCCACTATGCTACCAGAGCTAGGGACCAGTCTATTCATTCCCCCCAAAATTAATCAACTTACAATATTCTTCAGAAGGTCGCTCGCACCCAGCATCGCAGGGGGGCTGGTAAAGCTACAGTTAGGAACTCTTTCTCTCATTTTTCAAGAAAAAGGAAGAACTGGTCAGGAAATAGATCAGCCAGAGCTTCAGATTCTAAATGGTCCCAGGTCAGGATCTCCATGGAAACCAGAGCCCCACCCCGTTGGTCCCGCGCTCTAGTCAGGATAAGGGGCGCGGCAACCGGAGGATAGAGCGCGGCCTCGGGAAGGCACGGAACCTTCGTTTGAGCCGGAGCGGATTGCAGTCCGGAGGCTCTTGAGCCACCGCCCGCTTGCCGCCAGCCGGCACCGGAAGTAAACCGTTTGGAGACGCCGTTGGGAGCTGCCACGTCCGAGGCCGGGAACCACCACCGCCACAGCCATGGTGAGTGTCGGGGTCGGGGACGCCGAGGGGGGTTCGGGCCGCGGTCGCTCGCCTGACAAAATCGCCCTCATGGGTTCCTCGGTCGCTCTGAGGCTCAAACCGGGAGCTGGGATCATTCAGTTCCTTGCCACCATTTCGAGGTTTGATGGGTCTGGCCCTGCATCTCTGGACCTTTCCGAAGAGGAGGCCAGCGTTAGGCCGCAAATATCCCGGAACTCTGCTTGCCGCATCTCTTTTTCTTCCCTCATTATTAATAACAAAAACAATACACTACTGTATTCCGAGCTCTTAGTAAGTTCCAAGCATTGGCTATAATATCAGTCGGCCAGCAGCCGGGCAAAGTACATGCTATTGTTATCAACATTTTTCACATGAGGAAATTTGAAGTTCCGAGAGGTGAAGCCTCGTGCACCGCTGGTAAGTGGCGGAACAGTTATTTGAACCCTCTTTAACCATTCGTTTCTGCTACCTACCAACTCTCCCAGCATAGATGTTGGTCAACTCTTTCTGAACGCTGAGTCCCCAGAGGATACTCCAGCTATGATGGACACTTTAGGAAACTGATGTAAGGATGAACTAAAAGACTCTAATGGCAGGGCTCAGTGTTTATTTCGCATCCATGGCACTACACTTAATCATGGAATTAATGATTGAATAGACTAGAACTGATGGATGAAAGCATCTGACCTGAGCCTGGCAGAGTAGGAATTCAGTTAAATACATGCTCTCAAGAAAATGGTTATGCGTCATCAGCAGGCGTGAGGAAACCAGGGTGGACCCAGAAGTCAGGATTCTGCATTTAGTTCTTACTCAAAGGGGCAGGATCAGCTTGGTGTTAAACCTCTGGCCTTTTGGTCTCAGATTCTTTGGCTGCTGAATAGAGCTGAAGTCTCTTAATGCTCATTCTAAATGAATGTCTAACTCATCGCCTGATTCTGAAGAGCTAAATTGTTTTTGCATGTTGCCTCTAAACGAGGACCAGATAACTCCAGATGCTGAAGAGGAAGTACTGTCTGAGCTTTATTTAAAAAACAACACTTGTTCAGAAGCATGGTTTACCAGCCCTCGGTAGTGGGTGAGAGTTGTTAGAAATACATGCTGGTTGTCTCTAAGATCCTTTGATGACCTCGTATGAAACTACATGCCAGCAAACTTGCTTTCTCAATCTACTCAGCCTTCAGCTGTTGGATTTAAGAACTGCTCTAAATATGTGGCCTGGTGGAGTGGAAAGCTTTGTGGTCTGGAGTTAGAAGGTAGGGCTCGATTCCACGCTCTGTGGCTGTGGCAAATGCTTTTCTTCTCTGGACTTCCATTCCTTGATCTGTCAAGACAGCCCTGATTAACTCTGCCCTTTGTACCACTTAATGCATATGTGAAAGCACTTTGTAACCTGGTCTGCTCCACACTCATAGGAGACTCTTTTTTTTTTTTTTTTTTCTTTCAGTTGTTATTTGGGTGAAATTTACAGAGCAAATTCACTTTCCATACAGCTGTTCCCATAAACTTTGTTTCATGACATTGACCACAATTCACCACAAGGCAGCTGCTCCCCTCCCACTTTCTCCCAATAGTCACCTCTTCTCTGAGTCCATTTCTCCATGCACCCCTGTCCCCTGAGCTGTCTCTCCCTGTGCATAAACAGCCCTTCTTTCTCCCATGATTGTTCTCTCCAAGGAGTGTATATATCTCAGGTAAATATTCAACTCCTATGCCTGTCTTTTGCTTGGTTGGAAGCCACAGGTGTGGGTTCAATTCCAGACCCGAAGGGCAGCTAGGGGCCATAGTCTCAGTGGTTCCACCAGGCTCTATCAGACCACCAAATCTGTTCCCCCTTTTTTTTTTTCCAAATGATTTTGAGTTTTGTTCCACATTGTTCTCTCTCTCTATCCAGGGTCTCCTACATAGATCCCCCTCCTGGTGGTTGACATTGGTAGCCGGGCACCATCTAGTTCTTCTTATCTCACAGTCGTATAAGATCCCAGTCACTACTCGCCGAAGTAGGAGGTGGAACAATGTTTTATGCAGCATGTTCTGCCAATTGAGCTTGATGTCCCCTGTGACTATGGTTCTGAGCCCTCAGATTCAACTACTCGGTCCCTCTGGGTAGCTGCTGTGACCAAGAAGTGACTACAACCTTGTCCCTTGTGAGCTCTACTGTACAGCTGGGAATTCAGACCATACAAATACACTTATAGGACCGTTGTCTGCCAACCCCATAGGTGACTCTTATCTTCTTTACTTCTCTTTGCAGGCCTTGGCACCCACTTTTTAGGGAGTCTAGCATTTGATGAAGAAGACTGTGCCCACTTGGTGTGTTTGTTACCTTTAGAGCTGCTTTGCAGCCATCCTCTTCCAATGTTCACCTTTCTGAAAAGTCAAAGTTCATACCTGCAGGGCTTGTGCAGGAAAAGATGATATAGGAGAAATGGGTAGAAATAACAGTTCCAAGTAGAAACCTCCTTTTCAGTGCCCTTTTCCATCTTAATTTAAATAGTGGTCAGGTTTTGTTCATTCATTTACTCATTCAGTAGATAGTCATTCAGTTCCTTCTGTTTGCAAACACTGTGCTAGATGATATGAAGGGATTCACAACTCAGATGACTCAGATCCCGACCCCAGGGTCTAATGGGGAGAAGAAATAGCATAGAGTGTTGTAGACATTCAGTGTCCAACTAGTTGGGGACATCTGGGAATCGTCCAGAGTAGGGTATATTTTGAGCTGGACCTCAAAACATGGGTAAGAAAGCGAAGACCTTGACAGCCATGTTTTAGCCTTACAAACTGCTGAGTCCTGGATCCCACTAGGTGACAATCTTGAATTTATTACAGATGGTGGATCAGGCAGCAGCCTTAGGGGGAGCTTGAATCAAGTCTCTAAGTCTTAGATACTAACCCTGTAATGCAGAAACTCCCTAGAACGTCAGGGCTCTTTCATCCAGGAAGAGAACCCAGCCATAGCACCCTCAAGGTTTCTCCTTACCCTCAATGGTAGCCTGGGCTGCTTACTGTTCCCCTACACACATTGAGCTCTCTCAGACCTCTGTGTCTTTGTTCACACTGTTCACTCTGACTGGACTGCCTTTTTCCCCCACCCCGAGCCATCTGCCAAAGTCCACTCATCATCTGAGCCCCAGTTCATGTCCTTTACCACTGCTACCACAGTACGTATTTATGCTATGTTTGGATTATTTGTATGTGAACTTCTCCAGGGTAAGGAGTACCTTTTATTCATGTTTATGTCTCTAGTCCCTGGCATAGTGCTTGTTAAAAAGAACCACTGTGAGTGAGTTAATGAATGAACAAATGGACAAGTGCAGTCAATTCTAGAAATGATTGGTGGATTTAATGAGAAGATTGCATTCTAACTGCCATTAGTTAATTTACCAGTGATATCTTTGATTCTAGGTGTCAGTAATTAACAACGTGGACACCTCCCATGAGGACATGATTGTAAGTATTCATTCAGCCCTCCCTCAGAGGCTGTGGACATGGGCACTTCTGTGGGAGGGATGGGGTTTTTGTTTTTCATTACTCCTTTCTGCTGATTTACTCATTAGCCTAGGTATGCCTTTGCAGCCTCTTGCCAGTCAGGCTATAGCCGTAGAGGGTATAGTCAGCCCAGACATGTCCTCTGAGTTGACAGGGCTGTGGCAGTCTTATCACTCTCTGTGGAAGGAATTGAGGAATGATGATAGCTCATGGCTCTCAGGGTTCTAGCCAGGTGGGTGTGAAGGTTTGACAATAGTCTTCCCATCTGTCACCCTTCTACTGCCATCTCTTAGCCCCATTGGGGCTAAAAGAGAGAACACAAAGGAAGAGTCAGAAAATGACCCACCACAAAGGCAGAGGGAAGTCGAGGCAAAAGCCCAAGGCAGAGTCAGGCAAGACCACCACAGACAACTGACCAGGCAAGGCCCTGTGAGCCAGAAGTTGTGAACTGAGGGTTTTTCCTGAGAGGCAAATGCAGGGCTCAGTACAAGAGGATAGGACTGCAAGGTTGGGTCCAGAGATTAAAGTCCCAGCAGGAAGAACACAGACTGCTTCATGCAGGGCCTGGCAGTGTAAGCATAATTTGGACAAAAGCATTCCTGCCCAGGGCATTCAGCTTACAGGGTTTCATCCCAGGGTCCCTGCCCTCACATATCCAGCCAGCAGTTGTTTTGGGGTTCTGGAGAGGTTGCCTGGTTCCAGGGTTGTATATGTTCCTGGATTCTGTAGTGTATGTTCTGGTTTTAAGACCACACCTCCATAGAGATAGCATGGTACCATGGGTAAGAAGGCCTGGTCTGAAATTCCCTAGCCAATCTCATAATTTTTCTGAGCCAGCCTTAATTTCCTCATAGCTAAAGTGAGCAAGATAATGAATGAGCTATCTACTTGTTTGAGTTTGAGGAACAAATGAGGCAAAGCAATAATGGCTAACAATTACCCACTCACTAAGCACTTTTTATTCAGTATCTCATTTAACCTTCAAAGAACGCTTGAAGCAGATACCATCATTAGTCCCATTTTAAAAATAAGAAAACTGAAGTTCAAGGAAGTTTGGTAATTTTTCAGAGGTTGCACAGCAGATAAGCTAAGGAGGTGAGATTTAAATCTCTAAGGTACTGTGCCTTGCATTATCCCAAAGTGTGTGGTAGCACTCCAAAAGGGCTTTGGAAGTACTTGTACAGAGATCTACCTTAGCTCCTGCACTGCCTACCTTCCAGGAAGCCAAGCCTTGAAATAGTGGAGAGGGTTGACTTCCACAGAAAAATCAGAAAGTTTCCTTGGGTAAAGAGGTAAGAAAGGGCACTAAAACAGACAGAATGGGACAGCTGAGGAAAGTGGTGTCCACTGGAATAGATGGGCCAGCAAGCACAAAGCAGCAGGTGGTGTTCAGCCACCTGTTCAGAGGAGTTCAGAGGGTTCAGAGGAGCCCAACCTCAGATAGACAAGAAGCCATGGGCAGGGCCCAGCCTGAATCTGAAGGGTCAGTCAGCATCACGGAATTCAGTTTATGAGCAATAGGACCTAGAACACTAAGGCATTGTTTTCCTTGGGAATGGGGGATCTGGAGTACTGAGCACACTACCAAGACATAGGTAAGGGAGAAGCCCAGGAACAAAGGTACATAAAGAATCTGGGGCCATGGAGGAAGAAGAAAAACACTGCCATCAGTCCCTATAGGACAGAGTAGAACTGCCCTATAGGGTTTCCAAGGCTGTAAATCTTTATGGAAACAGAGTGCCTCATCTTTCTCCCATGGAGCAGCTGGTGGGTTTGAACCCCTGAGCTTTTGGTTAGCAGTCCAGTGCTTTAACCACAGTGCTACCAGAGATATGGAGGAAGGAAGAGCAGCCCAAATACCTGAATGGAACCTGTGTCCAGGCCAGAGATACATTCACAGAGGACTCAGTTAGGCTTCGAGCTAGTCAAAGGCCTGCTAGTTTGAGCAACATTAGCCCCAGGTTCTGGGGCTGAGCTGATCCTCCAGGCCAGGGTCTAAGAAAAGGATGGGGCCGGAGAGGAAGGAGAGGGAGGCCGGGCCAGCTTTTTTCTTCCCTACCTACCGTACAGACAGACTATGAAAGAGCCTTCCCTGGCGTATAAAGATTCTGTAAAATCAGCTGGATATGGTTTGTTTTGTCCCATTCAGAAAGACATTGGCTGTCAGAGAAGTGAGAATGTTGGCATGCTAGCTTGCTACCATCAAGTTTTTCAGAGTGGATTAATTTCAGGTAGTCTGATTCAAACTAGACTGTCTTGGTCGTTACCCTTCCTACCTCGCTTGCGGGCTTCCCATGCTGTCCTCCCTTTGCAGCATGATGCCCAGATGGACTACTATGGCACCCGCCTGGCAACCTGCTCATCCGACAGGTCCGTCAAAATCTTCGATGTGCGCAACGGAGGGCAGATTCTCATTGCTGACCTGAGGGGGTAAGTGTGCCCAGTCCTGGGGAAGGAATTAATTGTTTGGCCTCTGAGGCCTCAAGGAACAGATGAGAACTCAGTTTAAAGGAGCCCCTTAGTATACTTAGCACAGAGGACCCCTGGGCCCTGCCACCTCAGTAGATGCCCCAGGAGTGATGTGGGTAGGAGCATAAGTGGGCCCAGGAGTGAATCTAGGTCTACTGTCCTTACACCCACTAGAGGACCTTGGGAAATGAGTCGGTTTACCTCTCTTGAGCTTTGATCTGCTCCACCACAGATGGTACTGATGCTGCCCGCTGCTCAGGTAACTAGTATGCCTTGTGAGGACAGTGTCCAGCACACATTAAATGTTCTGTAAGGCAGCTGTTGCTCCTTTTAAAAGTGGTAAACAATAACATTTTTTTTTTTGCAAATTTAGCTCTTATGATCTAAAGTGTCACTCAAGAGTGTTAATGTAAGAATAATGCCCTGAATCCTATCATTCTGCCTGTTTGCTCATGGCAGGTGCTCAGTGAATATTTACAAATGTTTGATTTACCCTTCTCCCTCTTAAGATCTTTAGGAAGTCCTGTCCTCATTTCTATGGCCAAACTTCTGCTGCTCTCCCCTCAGTTCACTGCCTTTCACATCACTGGCCTCTTAACCTGGTGTCTTCCAGGGTTCTGTGGATAGAATTCAGTGGTTGGTGAACTGGAGTGGGAAAAAAATCACTTCTTTATTTTCAGTGACTCTGGTATCTAGCATGTCCTTTGATTGTGGATGTAGACAAGAAACTACAGTAGTAGTCATGTTACCTGTCACTTTGACACCCATGGAAATCATAGATGTTTCATATCATACTTCAGACATCTCACTTATAATCATCTCTACTTTGAAACTACAGTGATTATTAGACCTGCCACTAGAACTTGTTAATGTGTTAATAAATTGCACATATATCACTATAAGCATAATCTTTTTATAACATTTTGATAACTATTTCAATATAATTAGGTTTCCTTTATAATCCTAGTTCTGTTCTCCACTCCTCACTTATCAGCCTTGGTTAGACTTCAAAGACCAGGTGGTCACTATGCAAAAATCGGCATTATGTGAAAATGGAAAATTTTTTTTTTTCTATTTTCAAACCATCCATGTGGTGGTTAAATTTGTGTGTCAGCTTGGTTAGGCCTGGTTGAGTGGGTGGGCAGCTGGTGGTCATTATTCCCCATGAGGAGACTGGTAATCAACTCCATGGTGGAATCTACTGTGAGCAGCTGAGTAGCTGCCTTTGGGTATGTGGTCTGCTTCCCACATATAAGAAACAGCTTTGGGAATGGTCTCTAATTTATGGCATGCTTGAACTCTGCATGTAGTCACGTCATACCATTCAGCAGCTGCCATGTTCTGCCGATTTTTGGACTTCAGTGAACTTGAATGAATGGCCTGCCGTGTGGTTTGGTAACATAGGGACTATGCCATTTTATTTGTTGACCTTGGGCTTTTTAGCCTCAGCAGTCAGTAGCTGCCTGAGTGAAGAGATGCCTCTAGCTTCAGTGGGCCAGGAGCAAGAGGCAGAGCTGAAGCCCAAGGTCAAGGGGCTTTCACACAGCCCCTAGAACCTGACACTTTGAACTCAGACTTCTGGCCTCCTGAACTATAAGAGAATAAACTCCTGTTTGCTCATTTGTGGTATATTCTTGTCAAAGCGGCACTAGGTAACCAGAACAGAACAATCCACTTGTCTGATTCTTTTAATTTAGAAAATACGATCATAGAAATAATAACAGCTAAGATTTAGTGATGTGCTCATCACTGTGGTGAGTCCAGTTGTGGATTATTCCTCTGCAGAAAAAGAGTCTTGGAGGAGACAAAGCTGGATAAAGCTGGGCTGTGTAACTGGGGGGCCCATGGCTTAACTCCTTCATCTTCCTCCTGTGCTGGGTCAGAGCTACCCTTGAGAAGCCACCTCTAGGGCTCCCACCCGTGCAAGCCCTGCATTCATGATCCCAGAACCTGCTCTGCCTTCCAGGCTTGGCGAGTCACAAAGGCTCAAGGAGGGCGCTGGGAGTCTGGCCGCGCACCTGGTCCCTCCAAGGCAGAGTCTTCGGACCCAGTTTGGCTCACTTTGGGATGTTATGAAACTCATGCATTTCTTCTATACACCATCTCCAGTGCCTTTTTGTTCCCTCTCTTTTTTTTCCCCTTCCCACCTCTCAGCAGTTTGGAACTGAAGGGCCTCAGGTTGCATAGGAGCTGGCAACCAACAGTTAGTTGACTTGCTGGTTCAGTGCTACCTGTATGTTCACCCAGAGGCCAGAGGCCATGGCCATGGAGAAGGCTGGCCCTTTGTAGCATCTGGACACAGTGTCCCCGTCAGAGGGAGCACAGGTATGGGGCAGTGCAGCCCAGCTTCCTGGAGGCCCTCCTCAGGGAAGGGACACTCCACAGCTGTTGTTGCTGTGCCCACTGCCTTATTAATGTGCAAAATAGTCCTATCATAGATTTTTTTACTATTGTTATAAGTGTGGAATGTTAGATAACAAGATAATCAATAAGTGAGGATTAAGTATATTTTATCCATTATTCTGTGAAGGGGTCTACAGCCTTCACCAGACTTTGCAAAGAAAAGATTAAGAACCCCTGACAAGTAGGTCCTCAGTGCATGTTTGTTAACTGAGTTAAAAAAAAAAATAGAAATCAATAGCAATTTGGGAAAGCAAGCCTAGTAGTTACCTTCTTATTGCATTTCAAGAATCAAGTGACCAAGGAGCCAAATGCCCTAATGAACAGAGGGCTGCTAGGGTTAGGCCTGGTTGCCAATGCTGGCTGAAGTGGTCATGTTTGCTGTGACTTGATCATTTCTGCTTCACTTTTCTTAGGCTGAAAGGATGTGAAATATTGGAGGGATAAAATATTCACATTCCCATTCTTTTTTGCACATTCCAATTAAAACTTTGCTAGTTTTTGGAAATCTGAGTCTACTCACAGTTTTATTTGCAGCTCCTTTGTAAGGACTGGGAATGTTGACCCAGCAGAGGAAGGAGGAGACTGAGTATCTATAGCCCTAGTGTGTAGGCGTAAACAAGGAGTAGAACTGATAGCTACCAGGCATTAAGTGGTTTTTTGACTAAGCACTGTTCTAACTTATACCATAATATTAAAGAACTCCAGTGGTGCAGTGGTTAAAGCACTTGGCTAGTAACTGAAAGGCTGGCAGTTTGAACCCACCAGCAGCTCCATAGGAGAAAGATAGGGCAATCTGGTTCCATAAAGATTATAACCTTAAAAACCCACTGGGCAGTTTTCTATATATATGTATAGTTCTATATATAGACCCTATAGGATCGCTATGAGTCAGAATCAACTTGACAGCAATAAGTTTGGTTTTTTAATTCCAGATGTTTTTGCCTCATGACTACCCTATGAAAGAAGTATTCAAATGGAGATTAAGCCATAGTGTCTTAGTTATCTAGTGCTGCTGTAACAGAAATACTACATGTGGATGGCTTTAACAAACAAATTGTTCTCTCACAGTTTAGGAGACTAGAAATCCAAATTCAGAGCTCTGGGTCTAGGAGAAGACATCTCTCTCTGTCAGCTCTGGGGAAAGGTCCTTATCTCCTTTCAACATTTATGGCTCAGCATCCCTTGCATATCTCTGTGTGTCTTGGCTTCATTATTCCTCTGGGTCTTAGAGGTTCTCAGCCTAGGCACCCTGGGTCCAAAGGATATGTTCCACTCCTGGCTCTTCTCTCTTGGTAGTAGGGAGGTCCCTCCCTCTCTGCTTGCTTCTCTCTTCTTTGATCTTTTAAATGATTTAAAAAACAAAAGGTGAGGCAGGCCACACCCCAGAGAAACTCCCCTTACATCAGATCAGGCCTGTGACTTGAGTCACCTGTGAAAGGTGTTGGCATCCCACGCTATTCTTACCTTACAACTGATGATCACATCAGATCACATCTTGGGGGAAGATTACATCTTTACACAACTGCCACACCACTGAGAATCATGGCCTAGCCAAATTGACATATATTCTGAGGGGACACAATTCAGTCCATGACACATCGCGAGGATATGATCCTTGCCACACGTCAACAGCTAGTGAATAACGAAGTAGGATTTGAAAGAGCCTGGACTCCTAATCACTCTCTCTTGTGGGCTGTGGTATAGAAGCTTCCTGGATCAGAGAAATGGTTCCCAGTACAAAGCCTGGCACAGAGTAGATAGTAAGAGTCAGTACTTACCAGGTGAACAGTTAAAGAGCAGAAGAAAAGAGAAAAAAGAAAGACATATTTTGAACAAATTTTAAAAGTAGTAGAAAATATGAAAATTAAACAGATACTGCTTCCTCAGGAAATTAACTGTCTGGAAGGAGGAGTAGCATTTCAGTCTACAAATATTTACAAAGCAGATGTACCCTAGATCAGGGAACGACTGTGCTAATGACAGAGACATAGATGGTGCTAGTTGCAGTCTGGCCAAATAAAGTTTCTGCCTGGTCAGGTCAGGAAGGCTGACTTAGGGGTTGACTCTGTTTCAGATGGCTCTGTGACCTTGACAACTTACTTAACCTCTCTGGGCCTCAGGGTTCTCACTGTCCAATGAGACTTCCTTTTGGTAGTGGCATTCTATAGTTCTGTCTTCTGAAATTCTTAAGTCGTTCTATCCTGAGACACCGTCTCAGCCTACCAAGGAAGTCATTCAGTTTTGTCTACAACAGTGCCTGGCAGAAGCACTGTGGACTCCCCTGGCCCCTTTGAGCAGCCTCTAACCCCTTTCCCTATAGTCATGAGGGTCCTGTATGGCAAGTAGCCTGGGCCCACCCCATGTATGGCAACATCCTGGCCTCCTGCTCCTATGACCGGAAAGTTATCATCTGGAAAGAAGAAAATGGCACCTGGGAGAAGACCCATGAGCACACAGGACACGACTCCTCAGGTACCTGGAGGGGACAGGCCAGGAGCCTGGGTGGGAAAGGCCTCTGTCTGGTAAAGCCTCAGCTCCCTCCTCCTTGTGATGCTTCTTGTCTGTCATTGGGCTTTGGCTGGCTTTTCAGCTAGTCTGCCCACAGCTGAGGTCAGGTCCCAAGACCTAAAACCAGTCCACAGCAGAATGAGAAAAGTAAAGACAACAGGATGAGTTTTTCTTAAGGTTAAGCTTATTCATTGTAAATACTGGCCTTTATTCTCAGAGTATGATCCTGCTCACTTTTTCGTTAAGATAGACTTCAGTTTATGAAAGGATGATAGTAATACATGCTAAGATTGTTGCTTTTTAATGGCCTTGGCTAAAAAATTACACTTCACCTCCTGTAGTCCCTGCAATTTTTTAGAAACTTAGTAAAACACAAAATCTGGGAAATCAAAGTCTAGAACTCTGGGCCATGGTCTCCCATCTCACTGTGCTCCCTCCTCTTTCTGCAGTAAACTCTGTGTGCTGGGCACCTCATGAGTATGGCCTGATTCTGGCCTGTGGGAGCTCCGATGGGGCCATTTCCCTGCTGACCTACACTGGCGAGGGCCAGTGGGAAGTGAAGAAGATCAACAATGCTCACACTGTGAGTCCAGATGCTGCCTACGTGGAGAGGGTCTCTGTTGTCTTGTCATATGTCTACTGTAGGCTTCCTAAAGAGTGATAAGAGTAGCATCCCTGTTGATCCGCCATGCTTGATAGAGCAGCTTTTAACCTCCTTGCTCTGCAGCCAGACTAAAGGCTACATCCAAGCAGGCCAGGCTGCACCAGCCTCATTCAACCCATGATGGATTGGCACCGATCGGGGAGAACCAGGGGCGCACTGGGGATGTGGCAGCAGCGGCCTGCTCACCTGCAACTTTCACTGTGAACACCTTGAGTTGATAGGCCTTTCGGTAGCCTTTGGAACCCCACAGAAAGCATTATAGGACTTTAATTCCCCATGCTCTTAGTCATTTAACATTTAGGTTGAAATATTTGAGCAAGCATTGTGGGGGAAAGCTTCACATTTCTTAAGTCCTACTGTATGCTAGGCCCTTTGTCATGTAATCCTCACCAACTGACTGAAAGACTGAACCAACAAACGTGCAGCCCTGCATGGAAGAGATCCCATTCCACTTTATGAGGCAAGTGAGACTCAAAAAAAGGAAATGATTTCAGAAGGCACTATGCTGGGATTCAAACCCTGGAATCTGTGCCTTCAAAGCCTTCTCCATACAGTGTTTTGATGGCCTCAAACACTTCTGAAATCTACCCAAACAGAAATTTAAAGTCAGTAGCCCTAAAGCTTGCCCCTGTGCTTTTATAGTTCTCAAATCCAAGGGCTCCAGGAGAGCCCTCGGCCTACTGAGCCCTCAAAGGCCCAGAGTCTGTCTGGGGACCTTGTTGGGGCTTTGTGATTCCCATCTGTTCCCTCTACTTACATAAATGAATAGGCTGGGAGAGGCTTCTGGGAAGGTGATGGTGGGTGGCATCTTAGTTTTTCAGTCTTGCCAAATCACCACATAAAAAACAACAGCAGCTGGGGCACAAGACTGAAACCTCATGAATAACCTTTACGACCAAACTGGGTAACAAGGTCTTTCCACTCCAAAATATATGGGTGGGAATGAACTACCAACAGCCCCAAGACCTGTAAGGCCTAGTATCTGAGCAGGAGGAAGAAGGAAGCAACAGGATGCCTTTTAACAAACATGAGAAGAAGAGTACCCCAAGACAGCCATCAGGTATCCATCGGAAAGTACAGCAGCTAAAACTGGGAGAATTTCTTTTTGCTTTTTAACGAGATATAATTCAGATACCATAAAATTCACCCTTTTTTATCACCTTTGCAAAAAACCCCATACCTCATATCTCTGTTTCCATACCCTAGCCAACCACTGACCTACTTTCTGTCCCTATGGATTTACCTATCCTAGACATTTTCCATAAAAGAGTCATAATCAGATTTGGTTTCCTATAACATTTTCAAGGTTCATCCACATGTATCAGTGCTTCACTCCTTTTTATGGTCAAATAGTATTTCATTCTGTGGATATACGCATGATGTTTATCCCAGTCATCAATTGATGTACATTTTTGGCTATTACGACTAATACTGCCATGAACATTCATGTTTAAGTTTTTGTATGAACATGTTTTCAATCGGATACCTAGGAATAAAAATTGCTAAATCATATATTAATTCTAGGTTTAACTTTTCAGTGAACCACCAGATTTTCCAAGGTGACTGCCCATTTTATTTTCCTACTACCAGTGTATGAGAGTTCCACTTTCTCCACATCTTCATCAACACTTGTTATTGTCTGTCTTTTTTATTATAGCTATCTTAATTGTATCTTGTTATGGTTTTGATTTGCATTTTCCTAATGAGTAATGAGGAGTGCCTGGGTAGCACAAATAGTTAAGCCCTGGACTACTAGCCAGAAGGTTGGTGGATTGAACTGACCAGAAGCACCTCAGAAGGCAAGCCAGGTGATCTGCTACCAGCAGGTCACAGCCTTGAAAAACCCTGGAGCAGTTTTACTCCGCACATATGGGGTCACCATGAGTCAAAATCAACAGCAGCTAACAACAAAATGAGTAATGATGTTCAGCATCTTTTCATGAAGCACAGTGTTCTGTTGCAGGGTACAAGGATAGAGTCATCACATGTACCCCCTCTTTACAGATTGGCTGCAATGCTGTCAGCTGGGCCCCTGCTGTTGTACCTGGAAACCTCATAGACCAGCCATCTGGGCAGAAACCCAACTACATCAAGAAGTTTGCATCAGGCGGTTGTGACAACCTCATCAAGCTGTGGAAGTAAGTGGGGTTGTGGGGACTTGTCAAGAGGGGCACTTCTTACTCTCTGTACCCTATCTACCATGACTCAACCACAGTTGACAAGAAAGAAGACCAACTTTCTTTTTCCCCACTGCCAGTAAAATACTGTTTTCAGTGTATCAGAGAATATCCTTTTAAAAAAAAAAGTGCCCTTTCCTTAAGTATATTTACTGTTCACCTAATTTCCAGTAGCTAGGGCTGAATTTTTGGCTGTGGAGCACCAGAGCATTTCCTGGAGAGTTTCTTTACAGCTGGAGGAAGTGAATGAAATTCTAAAGGCTCAGTGAATGAAATAAGAAAGATCAACTAGCTCCTCACCCCTTGTGGATCCAGGCTTGGCAGGGAGGGAGGTGTGGAAAAGGTACCTGGGCTGCTGCCTGTTGAGTTATCCCTCTGGTGTCCCCTGTTAGGGAGGAGGAAGACGGCCAGTGGAAGGAGGAGCAAAAGCTGGAAGCACACAGTGACTGGGTTCGTGACGTGGCCTGGGCCCCCTCCATTGGTCTGCCAACCAGCACCATTGCCAGCTGCTCCCAGGTCAGCTCAGCCCCATGTTGTTTAATCTGTCAGTCTCATCAGCCCTTACAGTTTGCCAGAGGAAAAGCCCTCTTGAAAGGTAAGGGCAGAGATAGGACAGGGCACATGGAATCAGTCATCATGTGATAAGAGTCTTGGTTAGAAGCCACAGGTGGCTTGCCACTATGGAGATAAAATGGTTATGATGAAACCAGCCGCAAGAGTAGGGCCAAATTCAGGACCAGTGTCCCCTCAGCACCCTTGTGTGCATAGGTATAGAGGAGCCCAGCTGCAATTCTGAGTGTTCCCACGCAAGGCCCAGGGGTTGGCAAGTGCTAAGACTATAGACTGATCTTTCCAAACCACTAGCGCCAGACAGATCACAGAAATGAAACCAAGGACAAGCTTTTAATCATCTACCACCACCACCCTAGATAAGAATTAAGCTGAGTTGTATATTATTTGAACCTGTTTTTTGTTGTTGTTGTTCTTAACTTGCCCTTTCTTTTTCTCTGACCCCAGTTTTCATTCCCAACTCATTCAGCTGAGAAAATATAGACAGCATAAGGGAACGCAAATAAGGAAATGACAGGCAGCCCTGAGAACCCCAGAAAAAGTCTGAACATTAACAGTGCAGAGAAAGTCTGTATCTGAAATGATGATGAAAGGAACCTGGGACACTTCTCATCAGTTGAAAGTGTATTCCTAGGGGTGAAGGGATTAAAGCAAGATGGTAGGCTGCAAATTGGTCATCAAAGCTGTGGATGCCCAAGTAGTCCTTGGCTATACATTCGCTTGTAGTTACCCATCCTGTTCCTGCAGAGAAGTCCAGTGTGGCTCCAGAATGGGAGGCTGTCCCCAATGGGGGAGCCCCACCTACATCTCCTGACTAGACTCTCTCTTCCCAGGATGGACGTGTATTCGTCTGGACCTGTGATGATGCCTCGGGCAATATGTGGTCCCCTAAACTGCTGCACAAGTTCAGCGATGTGGTGTGGCACGTGAGCTGGTCCATCACAGCCAATATCCTGGCCGTCTCAGGCGGAGATAATAAGGTACATCCCTTTGTCCAGTGACACAGTGGACAGGGCCCTCCTTGTCTTTACCCACTAGAGGGAGCATTTGACATTTATAGACTACTCTCTGGCTTAGAAGGAACCTTAGATGAGGACTGAATTTTGAGCATGTGTCTTGATTCCATCCCTAAATCGTATAGTCCACTGAGAGGCAGTATGTCCGTCTTTGACAGATGAGGAAAGAAACTTGTAAGCAGTCTGACTTGCATAAGGGTCACAATGCCATTAGGTGGAAGAGCAATAATCAGGCCCAAGTTAAACCAAAAGTACTTCTTGAGTGAACATCATTAACCCTTTGGCTGTCTCATCTTCATGGCAGTTAGCCAAAAAATAAGCAGGTAAGTAAAAGAGCCCACAAATAAAAGGAGAAGATGGGATATTTTCTGTCCAAGCACCAAAGACTTATTTTTATAAGTCAGTACCATTCACAAGTACTTGTTCCACCTACTGTGCTGCCCTGCTATGAGCCATACAAAGGGAAGGGGAAGACGTGGAGTCCAGGCAGCCACCAGAAAACTTAGACAAAGGCCAGCATGGGCTAGGACAGAGAGCAGAGTCACACTTTGGGAGCAAAGCAAATGTACTAGAAGGATCATCATGACCACTCCATTTGGAGCCTGCCCTGTAAAGTTAGAGAGCCTCTGTCTTAGAGAATTGAGTTGGGTAGATGGCATTGGCCTGTTCTTCTTTCTGCAAGCAGCTTTCCTCCAGCCTAGCATCCTTTCTGTCTGCTGTGGTCCCAGAAAAATCTAGCAGGCCCTATCTCAAAGATACAGAATTTTGGTGCTGGAGTTGCCCTTAGAGGACAACTGACCTAGCCGTCCTTGTTTCTACTGAGTGCCAGGCATAGGACTGGCACCCAGGTATTTGATGGCCAGGATAGGTCAAGGGTCCCATACCTACCTTATGCCATGATTTTGACAAAGCAGTAACCAGATGCCTGGTTGCACTTTACATTCGTGTGTTGGGTCTGCCTTTACTGGTGTTTTAAGCTCCTGGCTCCCTTCTTCGGAAGCCTGTTTTACAAAGCGCTCATGATACTGCTGTTCGTATAACACCCCTTTCCTAAAGGACTGAGACCCAGAGCATCCTATACAGGCCACATTTAGTGAATAAAGTCCGTTCCTGAAGCAGAATTTTTTTTTTTTTTTTTTTTTAATCAAATTAACACATGTACATAGCTTTAGGCAGTTTTTACTGGGTTATGATTTTTTAAATGCACTCTTCTGATCCTCTCTCCAGGGGCAAACTTTTTCAGCTCTTAGCCATCTCTTCCTCTATTCACCTTCATATGGACACTGATCTATTGTCCTCCTTTACTACCACAGTTCTCACACTTTTCCATTGTTAAATTTATGGAAAGTGCACATTACTAGCTCTACCCACAGAGTTTCTGAATCTGCAGGTCTGGGTTGGGGTTCAGCAAGTTCCCAGTATGGGGGCCACTTTGAGAACCACTGCTCTATCATTTGGTTAAAGCAGCCTCCTGTACTTACATCAACAGTATTCACAGCATTACCATCTCTCAGCTATTGTTGTTGATACTCCTTTTTTCTTTATCTGTGTGAATGTTTATTCATTAGCATTCATTTCAATGGGATTTCAGTAGGGAACCCAGATAAGTGCTCTGGTTCCCAACAAGCCTCTTTGGTTCTCAACGGGGATGTGGGCTCCTATCTCAGGGACCCAGTGCAGTAGGACAGTGGAGGGAAGAGGAGGGGAAGCAGACCTGTGATGGGCTTTGTGCTGTTGGCTTGCAGGTGACCCTGTGGAAGGAATCGGTTGACGGGCAGTGGGTGTGTATCAGTGATGTCAACAAGGGCCAGGGGTCTGTGTCTACCTCCGTCACAGAGGGCCAGCAGAATGAGCAGTGATGGGACAGGCAGGACCTGCTCCCCACCTGCTGATTATAGGACTGCTCCTCCCTGAGCCAGCCCAACCAGGCAACTGGGAAGACATGCTTCCAACTCAACAAGACCAACAGGACAGTTTTTCCAGAAATAGTTATAGATGCAACCTAAGAGTGATCGTCTGCCTTAACATGCTTGGATATGGCTTCTAATTTACTCTGTCTGAAAGCACTCATATTATGAAGAAAAAACTACAAATGATCTTCAAATCTATTATTTTAAAATATTTTTTGGCCATTTTTATGTACCTTTTGGGTTCAGGTATTATTTGGGGGGTTTTGTTTCCAAAGTAATAAAATCATATTGCTTATAATTCTTACTGCCCTATCCTAACCCCTAAAATGCTCTGTTTGACTTAGTTAGTGCACTGACCAGTAGCCCCTGTATTACATGATGTCCAAAAGTTACCAAGCCTCAGATCTGTGTGACCTGGCTGCAGCCCTGCTTCCCCTTAGGCTGGTCTGTCACTGTAAGCATCCTTGTCATGAACCACCTACCAGTACATGAACCTCAGATTCATGTGCCCCACAGACTTCTGCTGGAGGGTGACTCAGGTTCCAGGGGTGCCAAGTCCTAGAGACTGCCATCATCATCCTCTGCAGAAGCACAAACCCCTGTGGAGCAGGTGTCATTAACCCATTGTCAGGTCAGCTCTAGAGTCCCTGCTGGAATAAGTGTCCAGACAAGTGCTATAGCCTTTCATTCTACCAAAGCCAGTGAGGAAAAGTCCACATCCTACAGTGGATTGTCAACCTTTGTAAACAAAGATAGCATTTCATTCATAGTCTCTGGTGCATAGAAAGTGCTGTAGACCAAAGGCAGGTCATTTGTATATAACAATGATAACTATAACAAACAGGTATACATGCTTCCTTCCTGTACTGTGGCTAAGTGAGTAGAGGGGACAGGGACACATCTTCACTGAGTGCTTGACGCATGCCTCTGGGGCTCTGCTCCAAGTGCCTCATTTGGTTTAATCCTTAAGATCCTCGGAGTTGCTATCAAGTAAGGCCCAGAGAAGTTAACGCTAATTCCCATAGTTAATGCATGTAAGTGAAAGAGCTGGATGCTGACCTGCAAATAAGCCACTTTGAAGGATGATGAGGAAGAGGTACAAGTGGAGAGAATGGGCGAAAGTTGATTCTCCTGGCATCTGGCAGCTGTTTGAAATGCTAAATAGTGGGTCAACCTTTATTCACAGATCTTCAGCCCCTTTTTGTCCTTGAATATTTAGAATACCAGAAAGAAAGGTGATCTGGCCTATGGATTATTATCTATAAGAATGCTGAAACACAAGGAAAAAGTTACAACATGGGATATGGCATGCATAGCCTCTCATACCTTAAGGGGGCTCTGCTGCATTCAAGTGAGCTCCAAGAATTCCAGAAGACATACATGTGGAGCCCTGTAAAAGGAGTACTAGACTGGGCCCTCGAGGACAGGGACTTTAGCCCTGACTGTTACTTCCCCTCTCTGGGTACACTTCCCTTTCTGTGATGTTTGTTGAATGCCATAGAGTCAACTCCGACTCATAGTGACCCCCTGTGACAGTAGAACTGCCCCATAGGGTTTTCTAGGCTGTAATCTTTACGGGAGCAGATTGCCAGGTCTTTATTCTACTGAGCCACTGGGTGGGCTCAAACTGCCAACCTTTCACTTAGCAGCTAAGGGCTTAACAACTTAATTCATGTGGGTGACCTAAAAAGTGCCGTGGAAATGTAAGGTAGTACTCACTAGACACATAATTAAGAGGCTGGCCAGAAAAGTGGGCAAGATTCATTCCATTTATTGAGCGTGTCAGTGAAAGGAGGGGCCTGTGAGGTAGGAGACCACAGTTCTGGTCCTAATGGACCCTCAAGCAGACACTTAAATCAGCAGAGGTCCTGGGACCCTCACATGAACCAACAGTCACAAAGATAGCTACCATTGATAAACCTGTTGTGAGCCCAGCACGCATTTGAACTTTTACACGTTAACTCACTGAAACAACACAACCTGTGTAAGTCTGTATCCCCAGTGTACTGATGAATTAACTGGTACAAGAGGTACAAGTCCTGCCCAGTGCTGTCCACTGCCAGGTTGAAAACCAATCTGTCTTAACTCGAAACTCAGTACTCCTGCCACTACGGAAGCCTGGAGAGGCGGATGTTGGGGTTCCTTGGCATTAATCTAGGGTGATGATCACACCCATACATGAATGCGCTTGGATAAAGATTGCCTTTACATGGGTGGCTATGTGTAGAGGTAAATGTGGACCCCTATACTTTCTCCCCTTGTGGCACAATGGTTAATTGCTCAGCTGCTAACCAAAAGCATTTTGAACCCATCAGCAGCTTCACTAGAGAAAAGACCTGGCAATCTGTTCACGTAAAGATTTTAGCCTAGAAAATCCTATGTGTCAGAACTAAAGCCAGTGGAACAGATGAGAACTGGCAACAGAATATTCCTCAGTTCCCTGGCCACTTATTCCCCCTCCTCTACTCAAACTCCCAATGTTAGACTGCTCAGGGTTCAGTTTGGGATGCTCCTCTCATTCTGCTTTCTCACAGACCAGTCGTCCTCAGTTGAGGGTGATTTTGCCACCAAGGGACATTTTGCAATGTCTCAAGACGTCTTTGGCTATCACAACTGGGTGGGTTGCTACTGACGTACAGTGGATGGATGCACATGACAGTGCCCTAAAACAGAATGATCTGGTCCAAAACATCAATAGTGTTGAGGTGGAGAAACTTCGCTCTGGATGATCTCATCTATTCCACTACCTTCAACTACCATCAATACATTGATAATACTAATTTGTAGACTAGACATCTTTTTTAAACTCCAGACCCACTGCTTCTCAAAATCTTAAAAAAAAAAAAAAAAAGACAATCTGCCCCTGAAAACAGCAAGTCCTGTTGCTTCTGCCTTCAGAACATGTCCAATATCCATTCACTTCTACCTCCCCTTGCTACTGCCAGTATCAGTATTTTACCTGGACTATTAGAATAGCCCTTGCTTTGTCCTTTGCCCTATTAAAATCCACTGTCCATACAGCTTCAAGTAGAGCCATCTTTTACAAATTTGATCACATCTCTTTCTCCATGGTTGCTCACAGCAACCCCTCCTTGGGTTTCCGAGGCGGTATCTCTACGGAAGTAGGTTGCCCAAGCTTCCTTCCGAAGAGTGGCTGGTTGAACCGCCAGCCTTCTGGCTAGCAGTCAAATGCCTTAGGCACTATACCACCAGAGCTCCCACACACAGCAGGCCATTAATTCAAATCCATTGAAAGTCCCATGATCAGCAAAGCATGGCATGGTACTGAATGAAGACTTGACTACGTGCAGGGTTCAATCATGCCAAAAAGCTAGAGAGCTTCCTCAAAGCTTCTCCTTATATATAGGAAGCAGACCAAATCCCTAAAGCAAGCTACTCACCTGCTCGTGGCAGATTCCACCTTGGAGCTGATTGCCAGTCTCATCACTGGGAATAACTACCAGCAGCTGCCCAGCCAAGTTTATATATAACCATAACTACACCACAGGGAGTAACAGGTTACAATTCAGAATCAGAAACAACTCGGGATACTGTTCTTCAATGAGGACAGCTTCTCAGCTGTGTCACAGACACGCTTCTCTGGCCTCAGCCTCTACTCTGCTTAGGCCAGTGCTACAGACCTCTTTCAGCTTTGCTGATAGGTGCCCAGAGTGGGACCCCACTCTGCCAGCAAGCCTCCTGCTTGAAGGCACTCAGCTTCTTGCTCCATGGGCCGGGAAGCCCATTGCTCTGTCTCATGCCAGTCTCTTAGTTCTACTGCCACCATTTCTCTTTCACTGCTGCTCACCATTTCTTGTTATCTCAGCAGAGTGTTACAACTCTGTTTCCTGGGTCAAGGAAGTTCACTGTAGGGATCTCAGGTCCAAAGGCTGCGCTTCACTCCTGGCTCTTCTTTCTTGATGGTAGTGATATCTCCTCCACTTTCTACCTTTGGGATGGCTCATTTTAAGCCTAGCAGATGGCAAAATGAACCAATCCCTATGTCCCATACACCTTATTTCCATGGCCCCATCTCCACAACAGTACCATGTACTTTATTTACATTATTAACAAGCTGCCTGATCCCCTTGGTGGGCCACAAAGTACCTCACACTTGCATAGTCCCACCCAGTCATCTGGTGGGAGTCACAAAGACCATGGCTACAAGAGCCATACTAAGCAATCTACTGCATCACAGACACATTTGCATACACTTCCCAAAATGCACACAAGCCACTCTGGATTCTTCATTTATCAACTACCTCATTATCTGATATTTCATATTTAGGACAATAGTAAAAAATAATACTATCTGATTATTTTGCACATTAGTGATGTACATCTGGCAGTAACTCATCCTGAGGTGTACGGCAACAGTAATACTAGCTATCATGGTTAAGGTTATGTGCCAGTTTGGCTGGGCCATGATTCTCAGTGGTTTGGCAGTTAAGTAATGATGAAATTTGGCAATTATGTAACTAAGAGAAGGTTCACAGACTTCTTTATAAGTGAGTTCAAAAAAAGTAAGGGGAGACTTGCACATCAGCACATGAAAGATTAATGGGATTAATTATAAACAAAAACAAACTACAGAACCACACAAAATAAAACAACTGTTTTCAGACATAAAACAAAAGGCAGTACCTGGGAGAAGAGAAACAAAGGAGGTGAGCACCACTAGTGCCCCAGCTTACTGCCTACAGGCAGTTTCCAGGCCAAAAGGCAGAAAGAAAAAATCCAAAGAGAGTCTAGTGGTCTAACTGAGTTGAAGAGACAGATACCACAGTTCAGGAATGGCCAAGGAGCTAGAACTTATTATGAGTACTCAAGAGGAGGCTACTGCAGAGTGAAAAAGCTCTAGAGATCTGCAGAAAAATATCCTAGAAGAACAAAACTCAAAATAATAGAAAAAGGACCAGGTTTGTTGGTCTGATAGAGCTTGGTGAAAGCCTTGAGACTCTTGACCCCTAGCCCCTAGCTGCCCTTCAGGTGTGGAATTGAACCCACTCCTGTGGCTACCAGCCAAATAAAAGATCGGCATATGGGCTAAACATTTATATCAGGTAGATAAGATACTCCTTGGAGAGAGAAATCATGGGAGAACAGAAGGGCAATGTATGCACAGGGAGACCGCTTGGGGGGCAGGAGTGCATGGGAGGGAAGGACAAAGGGAAGAGGTAACTATGGGGAGGAAGTAGAAAAAGAGCTATTACATTGTGGGAAATTGCAGTCAATGTCACAAGACAAAATGTGTATGAACTGCTGTATGTAAAATGAATTTGCTCTGTAAACTTTAATCCAAATCACAATAAAAATTTAAATAAAAAGAAAAGTCCCTTCTGGAATGAGTTGCCTTTCTCCCACTGCTATCTGGGCCAACATAAACTTTTTCCAGGTCCAGGTGTTCTGACCCCAGACATCTTCAAGGTTAGCAGGACCTTATCTGAGATCAGGCACCAGCACCCACTTGCTTTCTCAGTAGGCAGGAAATACTACCAGCACCAGGTGCCCACCTCCCTGCTGCTCCCTGCTGCTCCCTGCTGCTCCCTGCTTGGCCAGCAGAAACATAGCCCGGGAGTCCCACCTCATTCCCAGATTTGTTTTGTTTTTAAATTATTCTTTTTTTCCCCTCCCTCCTTTCTTTTTATTTTTTTCTTTTTTGCTTCCCTGGTTCTTGTTTGTTTGGCTTCTTTTATTTTTTTTGCCCCCTCCTCTTTTCCTGATTCCCTTCTCTTTTGTAATTTATTTTCTTATTTACTTTTTCCATTCTTCCCATCCCTTATTTTTCTTATTTTTTTCTTTATTATTCTTTTTCCTTGCTCTCTTCTCTTATTTCCTCCCAGATATTGTTTCTCCACCCCCAACCCCTTGGTCCTTGTGGTAGTTAGTTTGTGTGTCAACTTGGCTAGGCCTGGTTGAGTGGCCAGGCAGCTGGATGTAGTATTCCCAGTGATGAGACGTAATCAACTCCATGGTGGAATCTACTGTGAGCAGCTGAGTAACTGCTTTGGGTTTGTCATCTGCTTCCCGTATATAAGTAGCAGCTTTGGGAACGGTCTCTAGCTTGTGGCACGCTTGGACCCTGCATGTAGCCGTGTCATTGTTCAGCAGCCTACCATGCTCTGCCGACCTTGGGACTTACAATGGACTTGAACTAATGGCCTGCCGTGTGGTTTGGTAGCATCAGGACTGTGCCATTTTATTTGTCGACCTTGGGCTTGTTAGTCTTAGCAGCCAGTAGCTGCCTGAGTGAAAAGATGCCTCTAGCTTCAGGGGGCCGGGAGCAAGAGGCAAAGCTGAGGCCCAAGGTCGAGGGGCTTTCACACAGCCCCTAGAGCCTGGCACTTTGAACTGGGACTTAAAGCCTCTAAACTGTAAGAGAATAAACTCCTGTTTGTTAAGGCCATCTCATTTGTGGTATATTCTTGTCAGAGTGCACTAGGTAACCAGAACAATCCTCTTTTATCATTTGTCTTTTTTTTTTTTTTTTTCAGTTATTTCTCTTTTCTTTTTGAGGTTATTGCTGCTTATTTATGCCATTTGTCTTTTGTTCTCATTTTTAGTTTTTCAGTACTATGTTTTTTCTATTTATGTCTCACCAAGTGAGAGACATCAACTGTGCTCACATGACCCAACCACATTTATACCTCCTGCAGCCCCACTCACTTGGAAGGGCCATCACCTGCTTCTGTACTGATCAGCAACAGATGGTAACCAATACCAGGCCAACTTGCCTTCAACTGCTCTACACAAAAAGTTAACACAGATCTGTGCACACATTCTCATCCTATATCACACCCTGCAGGAGACATGGAGTGAGTGCCTGAGTCTGCCAAACTTAGAGTAGGACATAAGCCCTGCTCAATTGGATATATTGAAACAAAATAAATAAAGTGAAAATAAAAAAACCTGGGCAAATCACACCAACATACAATCATCAAATAAATATAAATACAATGACATCACAATGTTTTGGAGACAACTGACAATCCCAATTCACATAAAGAAGCAAGATGAAACAGTACAAACAAGGGACCAGAATACAGAGCCAGAAAACATCCTGAGGAAGAAGTGGCATTGGAATGACCTGATAAGTAAGTCAAAAGAAGTATATTTTGGTACCTTCAGTGGATTGAGAGAATCAAGGGAAACAATGACAAAATTAAGGAAAACAAAGACAAAACTCCAGAACTATTTAGGATAACAATATAAGAACAAACTGACAAAATAAATGAAAAATTAGACAAATCAATGGAAGACTGAATTAGTGAGATTGAAGACAAATCTCTCAATACTACTTTATTTAAACAGATCAATCAGTTAAAAGATTAGAAAAAAAAATGAAGAAAGCCTAAGGTTTATATGGGACACCATCAAGAGGAATAACTTAAGTTTATTATTGGAATTCCAGGACAGGAAGAGACAAAGGCACAGAGAAAATTGTCAAAGATTTATTGAAAGAGTACTTCCTTAGAAGAGAAGATATCCATTCAAAAAGTTCAACAAACCCCAAACAGGATGTTGTTGTTATTGTTGTTACGTGCTATTGAGTCAGACCTGACTCATAGTGACCCCTCCTTGGGTTTCTGAGTAACAACAAAACAACAATCACTATGGAAGTAGATTGCCCAACCTTCTTTCCGAGGAGTGGCTGGTGGGTTTGAACCTCCAGCCTTCTGGTTAGCAGTCAAAGTGCCTTAGGCACTATGGTACCAGAGCTAGTCCAAACAGTGTAGACCCCACAAAAAATCACCAAGACATGTCATAATCAAACTCACCAAAACCACAGACACGAAAAAATCCTGAGAGCAGCATGGGAAAAATGAAAAGTTACCTACAAAAGGCAACCAGTAAAAGTAAGCTCTGATTTCTCAGCAGAAAGCACACAGGCAAGAAGAATCCTGAAAGAAAAAAACTGCCAACCAAAAATTATATACGCAGAAAATCTGTCCCTCAAATATGATGGTGAAACCAGGACATTTCCAGATAAACAGAAATTAAGGAAGTGTGTTGAAATTAAACCAACCTTGCTGAAGGGAGTCCTTCAGACAGTGAACCAACAACAGCAGACAACAACCAATGATTAACACACATGATGACATAACCCAGAAACCAATCCAGTTACAGAAGTATCCAAGGTAAAATAAGCTAACAAGACAGGGAACCAGAGACATGAATTGGTAAATAAGAACAACTACAAACCAAGAAAAGGGAATAAATAGTACAGATACAGAACTTCCAAATGGAGAAGAAGTCAAGACAATTGTGAGATAGAACAGACTCTTCTAAACTTGGGAAGAAAATTATAATTCACATGGTAACCACAAAGAAAAATAATAAAGCTTTGCATCAAAATAAAAAAGAGGAAAGGCACAAATATTTAGCAAATACTAAAACAACAGAAACAAAGGAAATGATAGCACGACTCATAAAGAAAATCAGCTCAGCATTGAAAATTATATGGAACAAAGAAATCATTAACACCACGAAAAAACACATAACATAATGACAGCAGTATACTCATACTTTCCTATAATTACACTGAATGTAAATGGATTAAATCCACTACTCAAGAGACAGAGAGTTGCAGACTGAATAAGAAAACATGACCCATCAATATGGTGTCTACAAGAGACTCAACTTAGACACAAAGACAAAAATAGACTAAAAACTAGAGGTTGTAAAAAGATATAGCAAGCAAATGGCAATCAAAAAAGAGCAGGAGTGGCAATATTAATTTCTGATAAAACTGACTTTAAAACAAAAACCACCATAGAGACAAGGAATGATTAAAGGATCCATCAAGCAAGAGAACATAACAATGATAAATATGCAATATTTAATATGAAATACCCAATGAAAGAGCCCCAAAATACATAAATCAGACTTCAATAGAATTGAAAAGAGAAACAGATGACCCCACAGTAATAATAAGAAACATTAATATACCTCTTTCAATGAAAGAACAATGAGAAACTCTACAAAGACACAGAAGAACTAAACAATACAATCCACCAACTTGACCTTATAGATATCTACATAGCACTTCACTCAACAACAGCACAATATACATTATTTTCCAGGGCACATGGAACATTTTCCAAGGTAGACCATATGTTAGGCCAGAAAACAAGCCTCAACAAAATTTAAAACAGTGAAATATTGCAAAGCATCTTCTCAGGTGATGATGCTATAAAAGTAGAAGTCAACAATAGCAAGATCAACAGAAAAAGAACAAACGTGGAAACTGAGGAACACCCTCCTTAAAAATTACTTGGTAATAGAAGAAATAAATGAACTTATAAAATCCCTTGAATCACATAGGAATGAAAACACAATGTACCAAAATCTCTGGGACACAGCAGAATCAGCACTCAGGGGACAATTTATAGCAATAAATGCAACATCAAAAAGAAAGCCAAAATCAACACCTTAACCCAAAATCTCCAACAATTAGAAAAGAGTAGCCAAAAAAAAAAAAAAAAAGCCTATAGACACAAGAAGAAAAGAAATAATAAAGATTTGAGCAGAAATAAATGAAACAGAAAAGAGAAAAACAACAGAAAGAATCAATAAGACTAGAAGTTGGCCCTTTGAAAGGATTAATAAAATTGACAAACCACTGGCAAATTTAACAAACAAAAAGGAGAAGATGCAAAGAACATGAATAAGAAATGAAGTGCATGACATCACAACAGAACCAACTGAAAGAAAAAGGATGATATCAGGATATAAGCAGAACTGTACTCAAACAAATTTGAAAACCTAGAAGAAATGGACAGATGTCTAGAAACACTATTTACCTAAACTAACACACACTGAGGTAGAAAATTTGAACAGATACAAAACAAAAGAAGAAATCAAACAGGTCATTTAAAAAAAAAAAAAAAACCTACCAACAACAACAAAAAAAGTCGTGTCCCAAATGACTTCGCTAGAGAATTTTACCAACCATTCAAAGAGTTGATACCAATCCTGCTTAAACTACTCCAGAACATAGAAAAAGATGGAATCCTCTCAATTCATTTTATGAAGCAAGCATAACCTTAATACCCAAACGGCAAAGACACCACTAGAAAGGAGAACTACAGACCAATATCCCTCATGAATATAGATGCAAAAATCTTCAGCAAAATCCTAGCCCACAGATTCCAGCAACATATTAAAAAATAATACATTATGACCAAATGGAATTCATACCAGGTATGTGAGGATGGTTCAACATTAGAAAATCAATCATATTCCATCACATAAGTAAAACAAAGGAAAAGCACCACATGATCATACTAGTCAATGAAGAAAAAACATTTGATAAAATCCAACACCCATTCCTGATTTAAAAAAAAAAAAAAACCTCTCAGAAAAATTAGAATAGAAGGGAAATTTCTCTTCATAATAAATGGCATATATGCAAAAACAACAGCCAACATTATACTCAATGGAGAGAGACTGAAAACATTCCCCTTACAAATGGGAACCAGACAAGGAAGCTTTCTATCACTACTTCTGTTCAACATTGTATTGGAAGTCCTAGCCAGGGCAATAAAGCATGAAAGAGAAATAAAAGACATCCAAATCAGTAAGGAAGAAGTAAAATTACCCCTATGTGCAAATGATATTATCCTATACATTGAAAATCCCAGAGACTCAGCAATTAAACTACTGGGACTAATTGAAAGATTCAGCATAGGGGCAAGGATACAAGATAAATATACAAAACTCAGTTTAGATTCCTCTACATCAACAAAGGAAAATAAGAACAATACCATTTACAATAGCTACCAGACAGATAAAAAAAAAATACTTAGGAATAAATCTTACCAGGGACACAAAAGAGCTATACAAAGAAAACTACAAGAAACTATAAGAGATCTACATTAATGGAAGAATATACAATGGTGGCATAGTGCCTAAGGCATTTGACTGCTAACCAGAAGGTTGGTGGTTCATAACCCACCAGCCACTCCATGAAAGGAAGACTGGGCAATCTACTTCCATAACGGTTAACCACCTTGGAAACCCAAAGGGAATCACTATGAGTTGGAATCAATTCGACAGCAGTGAGTTTTGTTTTTTGTTTTATGGATAGGAAGACAAACATTGTGAAAATGTCTCCCAAAGCAGTTATAGAGTCAATGCAATCTTAATCCAGATTCTATCCACATTCTTTAAGGACATGGAAAAACCAATCACTAATTTTATATGGAAAGGAAAGAGACCTCAGATAAGCAAAGCACTACTGAAGAAGAAGAACAAAGTAGGAAGTCTCATACTCAGTAATCTCAAAACCTACTATACAGCCACGGTAGTCAAAACACCCAGGTACCAGTACAACAACAGATACATAGACCAGTGGAACAGCATTGAGAATCCAGAAATAGATCTATCCATCTACTCTCAGCTGATCTTTGACCAAGGCCAAAACCCATTAAATGGGGAAAAGACAGTCTCTTTAACAAATGATGCTGGCAAAACTGGGTATCTATTTCCAGAAAAACAAGATTCATACCTCACATCATATACAAAAACTAACTCAAGATGGATCAAAGACTTAAGTATAAAACCTAAAACTATAAAGTTCATCAAAGAAAAAAGAAGAGCAAACTTAGGGGCCCCTAATACATGGCATACAAAACATATCTAAAAATGCACAAACACCACTTCTGGCACCTTCTAAAAATTAAGTTCTTGTGAGCATCGAAAGACTTCTCCAAAAGAATAAAAGAGAACCTGCAGATTGGGAAAAAATATTTGGCAACAAAATATCCAATGAGGGACTTTTTCTCTAAATTTTCTAGAAAACTCCAACACTCCAATATCTAAAAGACAAATAATTCAATTTAAAAATGGGCAGAAGACATGAACAGACACTTCACCAAAGAAGATATTCAGGCAACCAACAAACACACGAAGAAATGCTTATGATCATTAGCCATTAGAGAGATGCAAATCAAAACAACAAAGAGATATCATCTCACTCCAGCAGTAATAGCAAAGTTCAACAAGATAGAAAATAACAAATCCTGGCTAGCAAGGATGTGGAGAAATTGCAACTCTCATACACTGCTAGAAGAAAGGTAAAATGATACAACTACTGTGGAAAACAGTATGACTCTTCCTTTAAAATTTAGAAATAGAAATACCATGTGATCCAGCAATCCCATTACTAGCTATATATCCTAAAGAAATAAGAGCTAGGACACGAAATGATACTCATGTTCACTGAAGCACTATTCACAATAACAATGACATAAAAACAATCTAAGTACCTTCAACAGATGAATGGATAACCAAACTATGGTACCTACACATAGTATGCAACATTAAATAATAATGAAGAATCCTCAAAACACCTCATAACATGGATGAACTTGGAGGACATTATGCTGAGTGAAATAAGTCAATCACAGAAGAACAAATATTGTATGGATCCATTACTATAAAAAGTCAAAGAAAGTTTTACATATAGCATGAAACTTTCTTTATTGCTTACCAGGGATGGGAGGAAAGCAGAAGGAAAATTGCTAGATTGCTAAGAGACAAGTATTGATCAGGGTGAAGAAAAACAATATACCAAAAGTAATCATCTACCAAAAGTGAGTGACTGACACAATATGTTGTTGTTTTTGCCATCGAGTCGTCTCCAACTCATAGCAACCTTATGTATGACAGAATGAAACACTGCCCAGTCTTGTGCCAGGCCCACAATCCTTACTATACCTGAGCCCATCGCTGCAGCCACCATGTCAATCCACCTTGTTGAGGGCCTTCCCCTCTTTTATTGACCCTCCACTACACCAAGCACGACATCCTTCTCCAGAGAATGGTCCCTTCTGACAACATGACCAAAGTAGGTGAGATGAAGTCTGGCTTCATTCTCACTTCCAAGGAGTATTTCAGCTGCACTTCTTCCAGGACAGATTTGTTAGTTCTTTTAGCAGTCCATGGTACTTTCAGCATTCTTCGCCAACACCACAACTCAAAAGCATCAACTCATCTTCAGTCTTCCTTATTCATTGTCCAGCTCTCACATGCATATGAGGCAACTGAAAATATCATGGCTTGGGTTAGGCGCATCTTAGTCTTCAAGGAGATATCTTTGCTCTTCAGCACTTGAAAGAGGTCTTTTGCAACAGATTTGCCCAATGTAATATGTCTTTTGATGTCACAACTGCTGCTTCCAGTGGCATGAATTGTAGAACCAAGCAATGTGAAGTCTTTGACAACTTCAGTCTTTTCTCCATCTATCATGATGCTGCTTATTAGTCCAGTTGTAAAGACTTCTGTTTTCTCCATATTGAGGTAAAATCCATACTGCAGACTGCACTCTTTAATTTTCATTAGTAAGTGCTCCAAGTCATCCTCAATTTCAGCAAGCAAAGATGTATTGTCTGCATATCTCAGGTTGTTAATGAGCCTTTCTCCAATCCTGATGCCACGGTCTTCTTCATATAGTCCAGCTTCTCAGATTATTTGCTCAGCATACAGATTGAATAAGTAGTGAAAGGATACAACCCTGATGTACTCCCTTCCTGATTTAAAACCATGCAGTGTCCCCTTGTTCTGTTTGAACAAATGCCTCCCAGTCTATGTACAGGTTCCTCATGAGTACAATGAAGTGTTCTAGAATTCTCATTCTTCTCAATGTTATCCACAATTTTTTATGATTCACACAATCAAATGCCTTTGCATAGTCAATAAAACACAAGTAAACATCTTTCTGGTATTCTTTACTTTGAGCTGACATCAGCTATGATATCCCTCACTCCACATGCCCTTCTGAATCCAGCTTGCATTTCTGGAAGTTCTCTGTCAATATACTGCTGCAACCATTTTTTAATTATCTTCAATAAGATTTACTTTGGTGTGATATTAATGATATTGTTTGATAGCTTTCACATTCTGTAGGATTATCTTTCCTTGGAATGAGTACAAATATGGATCTCTTCCAGTCAGTTGGCCAGGTACCTGTCTTCCAAATCTCTTAGCATAGCTAAGTGAGTGCCTCCAGCACAGCATCCATTTGTTGAAACATCTCAATGGGTATTCTGTCAATTCCTGGAGCCTTGTTTTTCACCAGTTCCTTCAGTCCAGCTTGAACTTATTCCTTCAATACCTTTGGTTCTTGATCATATGCTACCTCCTGAAATGGATGATCATCTACCAATTCTTTTTGGTACAGTGACTCTGTATATTCCCTCCATCTTCTTTTGATGTTTCTTGCATCATTCAACATATTGCCCATAGACTCTCAATATTGCAATTTGAGGCTTAATTTTTTTTTCCTCAGTTCTTTCAGCTTGAGAAAAGCTGAGTGTGTTCTTCCCTTTTGGTTTTCTAACTCCAGGTCTTTGCATATTTCATTATAATAATTGACTTTGTCTTCTCAAGCTGCACTTTGAAATCTTCTGCTCAACTCTTTTATCCTATTGATTCTTCCATTTGCTTTAGCTACTCTCCATTCAAGGGCAAGCTTTGGAGTCTCTTCCAATATCCATTTTTGTCTTTTCTTCCTTTCCTGTCTTTTTAATGCCTTTGGCTTTCTTCCTGGATGATGATGTTCTTGATGTCATCCCACAATTCCTCTGGTTTTTGGTCACTGGTGTTCAATGTATCAAATCTATTCTTTGGATGGTGTCTAAATTCAGGAGGGATATAATCAAGGTCATATTTTGGCTCTTGTGGACTTCTTTCAGTTGTCTTCAGCTTCAACTTGAACTTGCATATGAGCAGTTGATGGTCTGTTCCACATTCAGCTCCTGGCCTTGTTTTGGGTGAAGATATTGAGCTTCTCCATTGCCTCTTGCCACAGATGTACTCAATCTGATTCCTGTGTACTCCATCTGGTGAAGTCCATGTGTCTAGCCACCGTTTGTGTTGTTGAAAAAAGGTATTTGAAATGAATAAGTCATTGGTCTTGCAAAATTCTATCATGCAATCTCCAGCATCATTTCTATCACCAAAGCCATATTCTCCAACTATTAGTGATTCTTCTTTGTTCCAACTTTTGCATTCCAATCACCAGTGATAATTAGCACATCTTGATTACAGCATATTTGGTCAACTTCAGACTACAGAAGTTGGTAAAAATCTTCAATTTCCTCATCTTTGGCTTTGGTGGTTGGTGCATAAATTTGAATAATAGTGGTATTAACTGGTCTTCCTCAGTTGTTGGTCTTCCTCATAGGCATATGGATATTATCCTATCACTGACAGCATTGTACTTCAGGATAGATCTTGATACATTCTTTGTGATGATGAATGCCATGCCATTCTTCTTCAAGTTGTCATTCCCAGCATAGTAGATCATATGATCATCTGATTCGAAACGGGCAAAACCAGTCCATTTCAACTCACTAATGCAGAGGATATCGATCTTTATGCATTCCATTTCATTTTTGACAACTTCTAATTTTCCTAGATGCATACTTTGTACATTTTTTGTTCCGATTATTAATGGATGTTTGCAGCTGTTTCTTTTCATCTGGAGATGTATGGGAGTTCCAAAAGCTTTACTCTATCCATATCATTAAGGTTAGCTCTACTCTGAGAAGGCAGCTCCTCTCCAGTTGTATTTTGAGTGCATTCCAACCTAAGGGGCTCATCTTCCAGCACTATATAGCACAATGTTTCAGGTCTATTCATAAAGTTTTCCAGTAATGTATCAGACAGTGTTTCACTGCTATTCATAAGGTTTTCACTGGCCAATTCTTTGAGAAGTGGATGGCCTCTTCCTTCTTCTGAGTCTGTCTTAGTCTGGAAGCTCCACTGAAAACTGTCCACTGTGGGTAACCCCGCTTGCATTTGAAACAGTGGTGGCATAGCCTCCAGCCTCCAGCCTCACAGCAACACTCAAGCCACCACACTATGACAAACTAACAGACACGCTTGCCTCCCCTAGCTGTTCTAAACTTCTCTGCTCATTTCCTGGACTCCCCCGCCATGCTCACTTACCCGGCCTGCCCCGGGGGCAAACACCCACCTTCCACTGGTCCTGAGGCAGGCTTACTGACTAACACAATACCCCTAAAGACAAGGAAGACACATAGAGGTGCACAAGAGGTACAGATGACAAAGGGAAATACTTTTACATAAACAATACTGCATTATCAGTAATAACAAACATTAACCTATGGGGGGATACATAAGTAGACAGGCAAAATAATCAGGTATGAGTAGCCAAAAGGGAATATACGCATGACCATATATAAGTTTGGCAGACTATACTTCTACATACATATTAGTTTGTGGTATAAGAACATTCATTTATATAATAGAGCTAACAAGGGGCAAAGTTATGATGACTTCTCAGCTATAGCCAAACACTATGAGGGAGTGAGTTGCTAGGCCTACGAACTCAGGACCAGAGTTGCAGGGGACCTCAAGCTCAACTGGCATAACATACTACACCAAAACATTGTTCCACATCCTACTTTGGTGAGTAGTGAGTAGGGTCTTAAAAGCTTGTGAGTAGCCATCTGAAATACAACAATTGGTCTCTCCTTGTCTGGAACAAAGAGTGAAGAAAATTAAAGACACGTGGAAACAATTAGTCCAAGGGACTAGTGGACCTTGGAAACTTCAGCCTACATGACCCTGAAACCAGAAGAACTATGTGGTTACCCAGCTACCACTGGCAAGCACTAAGAAAAGGATCAAAATTGGAGCTACTGATCTAGTGGGAGAAAAATGTGGGACAAAATTCAAAATCATAAAAAAAAAAAAAAAAACAGGCTTACTGGTCAGATAGAGACTGGTGAAACTCCCCAAGACTATGGTCCCTAGTCACATGTGGTAGTTAAGGTTGTATGTCAACTTGGCTGGGCCTGGTTGAGTGGCTGGGAAGCTTGGTGGTAGTTATTCACCATGATGATACTGGTAATTAACTCCATGGTGGAATCTACTGGAGCAGCTAAGTAGCTGTTTTAGGGATGTGGGCTGCTTCTAATATATAAGAAGCACTTTGAGGAAGGTCTCCAGCTTTTTGGCACACTTGGACCCTGCCTGCAGTCAAGTCTTCATTCAGCAGCATGCCATGCTCTGCCACTCCTGGGACTGGTAATATCGGGACTGTGTTTTTCATTTGTTGACCTTAGGTGTGTCAGCCTCAGCAGCTAGCAGTTGCCTGAGTGAAGAGATATCTCTAGCTTCAGTGAGCCGGGAGCAAGAGACAGAGCTGGACCCCGAGGTTGAGGGGCTTTTACCCAGCCCCTAGAGCCTGGCACTTTGACAGACTTGTAGCCTTCCAAATTATAAGAGAATAAACTCCTGTTTTGTTAAAGCCATCCCATTTGTGGTATTTCTGTTAGAGTGGCACTGGGTAACCAAAACATCACCCTTTGGGCCTATAATTGATTTCATTCTCATGGCTTCTAGCCAAACAATAAGCCTACAAGGTGAACAGTTACACCAGGTAGGTAGCTCCTTAGGACAATCAATCATAGGAGATCAGAGGGCAGTATTTGCACAGAGAGATAGCTCAGAGGGCAGGAATACATAGGAAAGAAGAGCACACAGAAAAAGTAACCACAGAGAGGAAGTGGGAAGATAGCTGTACACTGTGGAAATTGCAATCAGTGTCATGAAACAAAATGAGTATGAACTGTTGAATGGAAAACAAATTTGCTGTGTAAACTTTCACCCAAATCACAATTTAAAAATTAAAGAAAAAAATCATAGCCATAATTTTTCCATATTTGATGACAACTATAACATCAAAGACCCAAGAAAATCAGAGAACCCCAATGTTTTGGTTACCTCTGTGCTGCTCTAACAGGAATATATCACAAATGGGATGGCTTTAACAAACAGGAGTTTATTCTCTTACAATTTCGGAGGTTAGAAGTCGGAGTTCCAGGTGCCAGGCTCTAGGAGCTGGGTGAAAGCCCCTCGACCTTGGGCTTCTGGTCTGCCTCTTTCTCCCAGGGCAATGAAGCTAAAGGCATCACTTCACTCAGGCAGCTGCCAGCTGCTGAGGCTGACAAGCCCGAGGTTGACAAATAAAATGGCACAGTCCCAATTGTGTTGGATAGGGTTCTCTAGAGAAACACAAAAACCAGCAAAGTATATATATATATATATATATATATATATAT
>NW_006921731.1:1250057-1250622 GCF_000298275.1 Orycteropus afer afer
ATTTATTCCTCACCGTACTGGTGAAAGGCATGTCTTCTGGACTCTCCATTTCTGGCTCTAGGAGTCTAATCTGATAAATCCATTCTAACAGGCCAGTTTCCCTCAGCCTCTGGATAACTTCTTCTACATTATACCAAGGCAGGTCTGATACTTCAAGTTAACTTAAGGTAGAGGCCACCACATAATCCATGCTTCAGTAAGCCAACCAAATAAGCTATTAGAACCTTTCCTAACCTCTCGAGCTGAAACATTGAATGAAGAATCCGTACTTAGTGGGCCTATATCAATAAACTTAGACTGACCCAATTTTACGTTCCTTGCACCATAATCCCACACTCTCAGTAGCCATTCCCATACATATTCTCCAGGTTCTGTCTGTACATGTTAGCAAAATCAAGTAGGATTTTTCGGGTGTAGCGTACCACCTCCTCAATCATACTTTCTATTTCACCTTTAGGGCTCCCTTGGACTTAACTTTAGTTATAGGTCTAGCAGCAACAATGGGTGGTTGGGGCAGTTCCTGAGAACATTCAGCAATGTTTTCCATGGCCTCTGCCTCAGGCAA
>NW_006921731.1:1253152-1256469 GCF_000298275.1 Orycteropus afer afer
CTCACGGACAGTTGTAGGCAGCACAACAGACTCCCAATCCACAGAAGAATGTCTCTTCTCCCAGGATGTCCACAGATATACTGGAAGCAGGCCACACCCCTAGGGAAACTCCCTTTCAACAGATTGGCTGCTCAAAACATAGTCATCTGATCCCATCATGGGAACAACCACATCACAACAGCTCAAACCACACAGAATTGTGGTCCAGCCAAGTTGGCACATAGCTCCAACTATCACAGTGGCTAAACAGCAGGTTTTGAGATCCAGGAGGATGAGACCTCCTACTTTCTTCTTCTTCAATAGTGCTTTGCTTATCTGAGGTCTCTTTCCTTTCCATGTAAAATTAGTGATTGGTTTTTCCATATCCTTAAAGTTGACGGGATCTAGATTGGGATTGCATTGAATGTATAGATTGCTTTGGGTAGTATTGACATTTTCACAAAGTTCAATCTTCCTATCCACGAGCATGGGAGCTCTGGTGGCATAGTGCCTAAAGCATTTGACTGCTAACCAGAAGGCGGGTGGTTCAAACCCACCAGCCACTCCTCAAAGGAAGGCTGGGCAATCTACTTCCATAGTGACACCGCATTGGAAACCCAAGGAGGGTTGCTGTAAGTCAGATCTGATTCAATGGCCGTGAGTTTGGTTTTTTTTTTCTTGTTTTAATCCACAAGCATGACATGTTCTTCCATTTATGTAGATCTCTTATGGTTTCTTGAAGTGGTATTTTGTAGTTTTCTTTGTATAGGTCTTTTGTGTCCCTAGTGAGATTTATTCCCAAGTATCTTTTTGGTAGCTATTATAAATGGTATAATTTCCTTACTTCATTTTCAGCAATCTCTTTGCTGGTGTAGAGAAATTCAACTGATTTTTGGACATTGATCTTGTATCTTGCTATGATGCTAAATCTATCAATTAGTTCCAGTAGATTTTTTGCTGAGTCTCTTGGGTTTTCTATGTATAGGATCATATCATCCACAAATAGGAATGCTTTTACCTCTTCCTTACCAATTTGGATGCCTTTGATTTCCCTTTCTTGCCTTATTGCCCTGCCTAAGACTTCAAATACAATGTTGAATAGAAGTGATGACAGAGGACATGCTTGTCTGATTCCTGTCCACAAGGGGAATGGTTTCAGTCTCTCTCCATTGAGAATAATGTTGGCAGTTGGTTTTGCATATATACCCTTTATTATATTAAGGAATTTCTCTTTTATTCCTATTTTGCTGAGAGTTTTGATCAGGAATGGGTGTTGGATTTTATCAAATGCCTTTTCTGCACTGATTGATAAAATCATGTGGTTCTTTTCCTTTGTTTTATTTATGTGGTGGATTACATTGATTGTTTTTCTAATGCTGAACCATCCTTGCATACCTGATATGAACCCCACTTGGTCATAATGAATGATTTTCTTGATGTGTTCTTGGAGTCTATTGGCTAGGATTTTGTTGAAGATTTTGCATTTATACTCATGAGGGATTTTGGTCTGTAGTTTTCCTTTTGAGTGATGTCTTTGCCTGGTTTTGGTATCAAGGTTATATTTGCTTCATAAAATGAATTTGGGAGGATTCCATCCACCCTTTTCTATGTTCTGGAATAGTTTGAGTAGGATTGGTGTCAGTTCCTCTATGAACATTTGGTAGAATTCGCCAGTGAAACTGTCTGGGCCACGGCAATTTTTGTTGGTAATTCTTTTATATGACTTGTTCAATTTCTTCTTTTGTTATGGTTCTGTTCAAATTTTCCACCTTAGTCTGTGTTAGTTTAGGTAAGTACAATGTTTCTAGATATCTGCCCATTACTTCTAGATTTTCAAATTTGTTGGAGCATAGTTCTTCATAGTATCCTGATACTATCTTTTTAATTTCTGTTGGTTCTGTTGTGATGTCACCCAATTTATTTTTTATTCATGTTATTTGTATTCTCTCCCTCTTTTCCTTTGTTAAATTTGCCAGTGGTTTGTCAATTTTATTAGTCTTTAAAAAAAAAAAAAAACAACAACTTCTAGTCTTGTTGATTTTTCTATTGTCTTTCTATTTTCTGTTTCATTTCTTTCTGCTCGAATCTTTATTATTTCTTTTCTTCTGGTGACTGTAGACTTTTTTATGCTACTCTTTTTTTATTGTTGGAGATGTTGGGTTAAGGTGATTTTTGGGTCTTCTTTTTTGACGTGTGGATTTATTGCTATAAATTGGCCTCTGATCCGTGCTTTTGCTGTGTCCCAACGATTTTGTAATGTGTTTTCATTCTCGATTCAAGGAATTTTTTCATTTCATTTTTAATTTCTTCTATTACCCAGTCATTTTCAAGGAGAGTGTTATTCAGTTTCCACATGTTTGCTCTTTTTCCATTGATCTTCCTATTGTTGATTTCTAATTTTATAGCATTGTGCTCTGAGAAGATGCTTTGCAGTGTTTCAATGTTTTTAAATTTATGAAGGCTTGCTTTGTGACCTAATATATGGTCTATCATGGAAAATATTCCATGTGCACTGAAAAATAATGTATATTGTGCTGTTGTTGGGTGATGTGCTCTGTAGATGTCTATAAGGTCAAGTTGGTGAATTGTATTGTTTAGTTCTTCAATGTCTTTGTTGCATTTCTTTCCAGTTGTTCTATCTTTGATTGAAAGTGGTGTATTAAAGTCTCCTACCATGACTGTTGAGTCATCTATTTGTCTTTTCAATTCTGTTAAAGTCTGATTTATGTATTTTGGGCTCTTTCATTGGGTGCATAATTATTATGGTATGTCCTCTTGCTCAGTTGATCCTTTAATCATTATATAGTGTGTTTCCTTGTCTCCTATGGTGGTTTTGTCTTAGTCAATTTTATCGGAAATTAATATTGCCACTCCTGCTCTTTCATGGTTGGCATTTTCTTGGTGTATCTTTTTATTTTATTTTATTGTGATTTGGGTGAAAATCTATAGAGCAAATTCACTTTCCATGCAGCAGTTCACATACACTTTGTCTCATGACATTGACTACAATTTACCACAATGCAACAGCTCCCCTCCCATTCTCCCAATAGTTACCTCTTCCCTGTGTCCATCCCTCCATGCACTCCTGCCCCCTGAGCTGTATCCCTGTGCATAAACAGCTCTTCTTTCTCCCATGATTGTTCTCTCCAAGGAGTGTATCTGCCTCAGGTAAATGTTCAACTCATATGCCTGTCTTTTGTTTGCCTGGAAGCCACAGGAGTGGGTTCAATTCCAGACCTGAAGGGCAGCTAGGGACCATAGTCTCAGTGGTTCCACCAGGCTCTATCAGACCAGCAAACCTGGTCCCTCCCTCTGCTTTTTTTCCCCAAATGATTTTG
>NW_006921731.1:1256939-1260371 GCF_000298275.1 Orycteropus afer afer
AGATTCATCTACTCGGTCCCTCTGGGTAGCTGGCTGTGACCAAGAAGTGACTACAACCTTGTCCCTTGTCAGCTCTACTATACACCTGGGAATTCTTACAGATCATACAAATACACTTATAGGACCATTGTCTGCCAACCCTATACAGGTCTTGGGTACACTCCCTGCTTCATAGACCTACATAATAGTTCAGCCTATCCACCCATCTATCCACTCATATACCTATGTTTGCCTTCACTGAAAACGTTGATACATCTTTTCCCAACCTTTGATTTTCGGTCTATTTGTGTCTTTCTCTCTAAGGTTTGTTTCTTGTAGACAGCATATTGATAGGTTATGTTTTCTTATCCAGTCTGTAACTCTGTCTCTTGAGTGGTTCATTTAATCCAGTGACAGCTTAATTATTGACAAGTATGAATTTGTTGCTGCCATTTTGTTATGTGTTTTTTCATGGTGTTACTGATTTCTTTGCTCCATATAATTTTCTATACTGAGTTTGTTTTGTTTATGAATCGTGTTATCACTTCCTTCATTGCTATTGTTTTTGTATTTGCTAAATATTTGTGCTTGTCTTTTTATTTTGATGTGAAGATTTATCATTTTTCTTTGGGGTTAACCTGTGATTTATAATTTTCTTCCCAAGTTTAGAAAAGTCTGTTTTATCTTGCAGTTGTCTTGACTTCCTCACCGTTTAGAAGTTCTGTAACTACACAGTTTGTTCCCACTTTTTGGTTTGTAGTTGTCCTCATTTGTCAATTGATGTCTCTGGTTCCCTGTTTACAATCTTGCAGGCTTATTTACTTTGGTTACTTCCACAAATGGGTTTGTTTCTGGGTTATGTCATCATGTGTGTTCATTGTCAGTTATTGATTGCTGTTGTTGGTTCCCTGCCCAGAGTACTCCCTTTAGCATCTCTTGTAAGGTTGGTCTGGTTTTAACAAATTCCTTTACCTTCTGCTTATCTGGAAATGTCCTAATTTCACCATCATATTTGAAGGACAATTTTTCTGGGATACTTCTTGGTTGGAAAATTTTTTCTTTCAGGGTTTTATATATACACCATCCTATTCTATTCTCGCCTTCATGGTTTCTGCTGAGAAACCAGAGCTTAGTGTTATTGGTTGCCCTTTGTAGGTAACTTTTCATTTTTCCCATGCTGCTTTCAGGATTCTTTCTTTGTCTTTGGTTTTGATGAGTCTGATGATGATATGTCTTGGTGATTTTCTTTTGGGGTCTATCCTGTTTAGGAATTGTTGGGTTTCTTGAATAGATTTATTCTCATCTTTCATCATATCAGGGAAATTATCTTCCAACAAATCTTCGACAATTTTCTGTGTGGTTTTATTTGTCTCTTCCTGTTCTGGAATTCCGATTACATGTACGTTATTCCTTTTGATGGTATCCCATATGAACCTTAGGCTCTCCTCATTTTGTTTTGATATTTTTTATGACTGATCTCTTTCCAAAGAAATATTGAGATATTTGCCTTCAATCTCACTAATTATGTCTTCTGTGATTCAATTCTATTCCTTTGCCTGTTTGATATGTTACCTATTTCTGAGAATTTAGTATTAATCTTCTTGATTTCTATTTGCAGATTTTGGACCATTTCTAATTTTTCATTTATTTTGTCATTTTATTCTTGTAATGTCTTCCAAAATTGTTTCAGGGTTTGCTCTGTGTTTTCCTCAATTTTGTCTCTGTTTTCCTTGATCTGTCTCTCCATCCATTGAATGTACCTAAATATAATTCTTTTGAATTCCTTATCAGGGAGTTCCAATGCTGCTTCTTCCTCAGCAATGTGTTCTGGGTCTATATCCTGCTCCCCTATTTCTACTGCTTTATCTTGCTTCTTTGTATGGACTGTGATAGTCTGTTGTCTCCAAGACATCGTGCCGTTTCTGTGTTTATATTTAATTGGTGATTGTATGTTGGAGTGATTCATGCACAATTTTAGTTTTCTTTGTTTTGTTTGGATGTATCTGAGTAAGCAGGGTACTGTGCTCCTCTATTCAGCAGCACTTATACACTCACCACCTGTCTCTTTTCCAGTCATCAGCCTCCTGTATATCCATGCTGTCTTTAGCAAGCTGAGCCTATTCTTAGGTCCCTGGAATCTGTCACTTTAAATATCTAAAATGGACACTGCTTGTAAACATTCAAAATGGCTGTGCCCAGCCACCACCTATAAACATTCAAAATGGCTGTACCCAGCCACCACTTGTAAATGTTCAAAATGGCTGCACCCTCTGGACTGCTGAAATTGCCCAGCTCGGTCTGTCTCCTCCCTTGCTGTTTCCCTTTTCAGTCGTCAGCTACCCATGCGGTAATCCAAACAGTCCTTGGTGAGCAGGGCTGATTTTTAGGTTAATTCTCAGGTCCTAACACCACTTGGATATACTCAGGCTATCTGTGCCATCAGGATAGCTGACAGTCCACACCTCCATTTGTCTCCTTACTCACTGTTTTCATTCAGGTTCTTCTACTAGTTGGTATTTAATCCACTTCTATATCTTTCCTTTTAAAGCGCAGGGCTCCAGAATTATCTTCTGTGTCTATGTCAATTGCTTTCTCTTTTCTTTGTTGAAGAGGGTCTGTGTAGGTTGTCTGCCTGTTCTACCATCTTACTGGAAGTCCAATGCTGTCCTTTTGATCCCATATGGTTGATTATTCTAAGGAGTGCCTACCCACCCGGTGTTACTATTTAAACCATAAGCCTGTGTACTGTTTGCCTTAAAGTTGAGTCCTGGGGGTGTTTTCAGTCCCAGGCTTGAAGAGTGACTAAGGGCCATATAGTCTCAGGGGTTCCACAAGTCTCTATGAAACCACTAAGCCAACAGAATTGATTTTTACAAAAATAAAGCACATCATTAGGATACTGTCCACAAAACAGATGAAAATTCCAACTTAATGTTTCAGACTCAACTGAAGGAAACTAAAGCCACAATAGAATCTATTAAAGATTAAGAAATACAGAAAATCTCAGAAATTAGATGGCTAAATAACAAAAGACATGACAAAATGACAATGGGAAGATTGGAAACAGAAAATATTTCAAATTAAAGAGTAAACTAAAAAATAAAAGCAAACAGATGCCACAGGAAGTACAATAAGAGACATTAGAGAAAAAAATAATTAAAGAGAAATAATAAAAAGGATTCAAGAGAAAACCATAGATCTAGAAGTTACAAAAAGAATATACAACATACCTATAATAAACAAACCAAAACCAAATTCACTGCTGTAGAGTCAGATCCAACTCATAGCAACCCCTCCTTGGGTTTCCAAGGCAGTATCAGTACAGAAGTAGATTGCCCAACCTTCCTTCTGATGCCTGTAATGTTGTTGTTGTTGTTGTTATGTGCCATCGAGTCAGCCCTGACTCATAGCGACCCCTCCTTGGGTTTCCGAGGCAGTATCACTACGGAAGTA
>NW_006921731.1:1260471-1265726 GCF_000298275.1 Orycteropus afer afer
TTTCAGTGGCTCATTTTCCAAAAGTAGATCCCACACCTTTTTTCTGAAGTGCGTCTGTTGTTGTTGTTGTTATGTGCCTTTGAGTTGTACTCGACTCATAGGGACCCCTCCTTGGGTTTCCAAGGCAGTATCACTACGCAAGTAGATTGCCCATCTTCTTTCCCAGGAGTGGCTGGTGGGTTTGACCCGCCAGACTTCTGGTCAGCAGTCAAGTGCCTTAGGCACTACACTACCAGAGGTCCTGAAGTGCATCTGTTGTTGTTGTTGTTGTTATGTGCCTTCGAGTCGGCCCCGACTCATAGCGATACGGAAGTAGGATTTCCCAACCTTCCTTCCAAGGAGTGGCTGGTGGGTTTGAACCGCCAGCCTTCTGGTTAGCAGTCAAGTGCTTTAGCCACTATGCTACCAGATGCCTGTAATAGTAGTCTCCAAATAAGAAAAACAAATTTTAATGGAATAAAGCAAATACTAAAAACTGTAATTCAAGAAAATCTTGAAATAAAAGAGGATTTGAATCTACTTTTGAAAGGACACACCATGTACCTGGTAAAGCTGATTCAGAATAGCCAATACTAAGATATATTCTAACGAAATATAAGGATTAAAAAAGTCCTTTGAGGAAAAAAGAATGCTACTGTGTATTTCCACTTATTTGAATTTCAAGAACAGGTAAAACTAATGTATGGTTATACAGTCAAAACAATAGTTATTACCTCAGAGAGGTAGGTGAGAGAGTGTTGATAGGAAAGGGCCCTCAGGAGCCTTCTAGGATGCTGGAAATGCTCCATATCTAAATCTGGGGTGGTGGTTATATGGATTGATACATATGTAAAAAATTCATCATGCTACACACTTGGGATTAGGAGCTCTGGTGGCATAGTGCCTAAGGCACTTGCCTACTAACCAGAAGGCTAGCAGTTGAAACCCACCAGCCAGGCCCCAGAAGGAAGACTGGGCAATCTACTTCCACAGAGTAGTTTCCTTGGAAACCCAAAGAGGGGTCGCTATGAGTCAGGACCGACTCAAAGACAGTGAGTTTGGTTTTTGTTGTTGTTGTTGTTGTTGTTTTTTGGTATATACTTGAGATTAGTGAACTGTCTGTCTGTATGTTTATACTTCAATAAATAATTACATAAAGAAATCCTTTGGGAATCAGACAAAAAAACACCAAAGCACTTACAAGGAAAATGATTCAGAACTGGCATCAGACTATTTGACAGCAACATTTTATGCCTGAGGACAATTAAGTAGCACATTTAAGATTTTCAAAAGGAAGAAGATGTGGGCCCAAACTGATCTTCAAATATAAAGGCAACAAAAAAATATATAAAGGCATGGATCAGTAAAAAGCAGAAAAAACAGACATCATGTACTGTATATAATGTGATTCAGTAGGAATATGCAGCACCAATTTCAGTATTCTTGCCCCAAAGAAGAAAAAGGGGAAAAAGTTGTAGACACACCATACACAAAAACTAACTCAAGATGGATCAAAATCTTAAATGTAAAAACGAACACTTTATAAAGTTCATCAAATAAAAAATAGGAGTGAACTAGGGGCCCCAATTTATGGCATAAACAGACTATCAAGCATAAGTGAAAATGCACAAACACCAGAAGATAAACTAAATGACTGGAACTTTCTAAAAATTAAATACTAATGAGCATCAAAAGACTTCTCCAAAAGAGTAAAAAGAGAATCTACAGATTGGGAAAAAATATTCAGCAAAAACATATCTGACAAGGGACTTATCTCTAAAATTTATAGAAAACTCCAATACCTCAATATCAAAAAAACAAACAATGCAATTAAAGCATGGGCAGAAGACATGAACAGACACTTCACCAGAGAAGATATCCAGGCAGCCAGCAAACACATGAAAAAATGCTCACGATCATTAGCCATTAGACACATGCAAATCAAAGCAACAAAACTCACCCCAGCAATAATAGCAAAGTTCAATAAGACAGAAAATGACAAATGCTGGCAAGGATGTAGAGTGATTGCAACTCTCATACACTGCTGGTGGAACTGTAAATTATACAACCACTGTGGAAAATGGTATGGCACTTCCTTAAAAAGTTGGAAATAGAAATACCATGTGATCCAGCACATACACTGGGTATATACCCTAAAGGAGGCAGAGCTGGGACACAGATATGCACACACCCATTTTCATCACAGCACTGCTCACAATAGCACAGAGATAAATAGAACCTAAGTGCCCATCAACCGAGGAATAAATAACCAAACTATGGTGCAAATACACAACAGAACACTATCCAACAGTAAAGAATAATGAAGAACTTGCAAAACACCTCTTAACATGGATGAACTTGGAGGACATAGGTTTTTCTGGTTACCTAGTCCTACTCTAACAGAAAATACCACAAATGGGATGGCTGAACAAACAGGAGTTTATTCTCTTACAGTTCGGAGGCTTTTAGTCTGAGTTCAAAGTGCCAGGCTCTAGGGGTTGGGTGAAAGCCCCTTAGTCTTGGGCTTCAGCTCTTCCTCCTGCTCCCAGCCCACTGAATCTAGAGGCTTTTCTTCACTCAGACAGCTGCTGGCTGCTGAGACTGACAAACCCAAGGTTGACAAGTAAAAAGGCACAGGCCCGATGTTACCAAACCACATGGCATACCATTAGCTCAAGTCCATTGAAAGTCCCAAGATCAGCAGAGCATGGTAGGCTACTGAACAACAACACGGCTACATGCAGGGTTCAAGCATGCCATAAGCTAGAGACTGTTCCCCAATGCTTCTCTTTATATATGGGAAGCAGACCACACCCCGAAGGCAGCTACTCAGGTCCTCACAGTAGATTCCACCATGGAGTTGATTACCAATCTCATCATGGGGAATACTACATCCAGCTGCCCAGCCACTCAACCAGGCCCAGCCAAGTTGATACACAAACTTAACTACCACATAGATCAATCACAGAAGAACAAATATTGTATGAATCCACTATTATAAAAAGTCAAGGAAAGGTTTACACATGGAAGGAAACTTTCTTTGTTGGCTACCAAGGATATGAGGGAAAGGGAAGGAAAATTGCTAGACAGGTAAGAGACAAGTATTGATTCAAGTGAAGGGAAAGGCAATATACCAAAAGCGAATGGCCAACACAATAACACTAAGAAAAAGGAAGACCGGAGAAGTGTACAAGAGGTACAGACAACAAAGGTAAACACTTTTGCATACATAATACTGTATTATCATTGATAACAAACATTAATCTACAGGTAAATAGATGGATAGACAGCTGAACGATCAGGTATGTCTAGGCAAAAGGGAATATACCTATGATCATATATAAGGCTGGCAAACAATATTTCTACATACATATTTGTATGTCCTCTAAGAATGTCTATATATATAATAGAGGTAACATGGGGCAGAGTTATGGTGTGTTGGATTGGGTTCTCTAGAGAAACACAAAAACCAGCAAAGTTTATATATATATATATATTTATAGAGAGAGAAAGAGAGAGAGAGAAATTTATCTTAGATAAATGGCTCACAAGCGTGTAGAAGCCGACAAGTTCAAGCTGAAAAGTTCGTCTCAGGCTTGGGACCATGGTCATAGGGGACATCAAGCTCAACTGGCATAACATACTACACAAAAACATTGTTCTACATCTTACTTTGGTGAGTAACTACTGGGGTCTTAAAAGCTTGGAAGTGGCCATCTAGATGCAACAATTGGTCTCTCCTTGTCCAGAGCAAAGAAGAATGAAGAAAACCAAAGACACATGGAAACATTTAGTCCAAGGGACTAGCAGACCTTGTGAACCTCAGCCTACAAGACCATGAGACCAGAAGAACTAGATGGTGCCTGGCTACCACTGTCAACCACTTGGAAAGGGATCAGTGCAGGAGATCCTGGGTAGAGCAGGAGAAAAACATGAAACAAAACTCAAAAATCATAAAAAAAGATGAGCTTACTGGTGTGATAGAGAATGATGAATCCCCCAAGACTATGGCCCTGAGTCACCCTTCAAGCCTGGAGTTGAACTCACTTCCATGGCTTCCAGCCAAACAGACAGGCATATAAGGTGAACATTTACATCAGGTAGGTACACTCCTAGACCAATTAATCGTGGGAGATCAGAGGGGCAGTATTTGCAAATGGGGATAGTTTAGAGGGTAGGCATACATAGGAAAGAAGATCACAGAGAAAAGGTAACCATGACAAGGAAGTGGGAAGAAAACTGTTACATTGAGGGGATTGAAGTCAATGTCATGAAACAAAATGTATATGAACTGTTGTATGGAAAATGAATTTGTTCTGTAAACTTTCACCCAAATCACAGTTAAAAAAAAAAAAAGTTGTTGAATGTGAAAAAAGAAAAACCCGGCTTACTGGTCTGACAGACTGGTTAAACCCCTGAGACTATGGCCCCTAGTCACCTTTCAGGCCTGGAATTGAACTCATTCCTGTGGCTTCCAGCCAAACAATAAACAGGCCTACAGGTGAACAATTGCACAAGGTAGGTATACTCCTTAGAACAATCAATCACAGGAGATCAGAAGGGCAGCATTTGCATAGGGAGATAGTTCAGAGGGCAGGAACGCATAGGAAAGGACACATGGAAAAGGGAACCACAGGGAGGAAGTGGGAAGAGAGCTGTTATATTATGGGGATTGCAATCAACATCATAAAACAAAATGTGTATCAAATATTGAATGGAAAATGAATTTGCTCTGTAAACTTTCACACAAATCACAGTTGGAAAAAAAGAAAGAAGTTGTTGACTCTGAATCTAAGTCTCTTGCTCTAATACCAGTTTAGAGAAAGCATGGAGGAGAGAGGACCACATTAAATAATATTACAAGGAAGCAATCAACAAAATCCAGAATCTGGGTAACCTTACAGGACAAACAGCCTGTTTGTTTGTTTAACATAAATGATTTGGAATGGCAGAGCGGAGGAGGAAGAGGCAGAGGGAACTGTTATAGACAAAGAGAGACTTAAGAGATAAAGCAACCAAATGTGGACTTTGTCTGTCCTGATTCAAACATATCAACTGCAGGTATTTTATCTGTTAAAAAGACATACTGAAACTTTTGAGAATGAATTCATATGATTGCTGAGATTTGTAATTTGCTTTTAAAATATTCCAGAAAAAGAAAAAACAGTGTATACATGGATGAAGCAAGATGTTAATAATGTTGAAGTTGGTGATATATACTTGGACACTGATTATTCTCTCTGCCTCTGTTGTAGGTTTGAAATTTCCCAGAATTA
>NW_006921731.1:1269931-1298876 GCF_000298275.1 Orycteropus afer afer
GATTGTGGGGCTGGCGCGGGATCGGGCAGTGTTTCATTCTGCTGTGCATGGGGTCGCTATGAGTCGGAAACGACTCGATGGCACTTAACAACAACTACAGTGGTGGAGGTAGTAGTCAAGCCCTAGAGCTTTGAAGGGCCAGGACATGCATGGTAAGGAAGAGGAGACAGGTAAAGGGAAACTATGCTTGGAACTGGTAGCTTGAGGGGAAGGTGGGATCAGTGTAAAATAGACTTCTCCAGGATTAGCAATCTGGACATGGTTTGAAGGGAAGAAGCTGTTGGAAAGAAGAGACTGAAAATAGAAAAGAAGCAAATTGTTAAGGCTGTGGCCTAGGATGCCCAGGGACCAGCAGAATCCAAGGAAGCCCCATGGAAGAGGCTTGGCTTGGATGGAAGGAAAGGAGAGTGAACAATGGCTTCGAGTGATAGCCGTGATTATCTGGAACTGCACTGGCCAGCAAGGTAGCTGCTGAGCAATTGCCATGTGGTTTGTCCAAACTGAGACATGCTGTAAGAATAAAATATACTGGATTTTGAAGATTTAGTATGAAAAAAAAAAAAAAGGAGTGTCAAATATCCCAATAATGACTTTTATATTGATTATATGTTGAACCGATTATGTTTTGGGTATGTTGTGTTCAGTAAAACATAAAATTGATTTCATGTTTCTTTTTGCTTTTTTGAATGTGGCTACTAGAAAACTTAAAATTACATATGCAGCTCTTATTTGTGACTAGCATTATTTTTCTATTAGACATGCTGATCTAGAAGTGTTGGGAGCTAGAACTAGGAGAAAATAGAAACTCTACTGAAAAACTCTACCTCAATGGATTCTTTCTTCAAGCCCAGAATTTGCCTTATTCAGAGGTTGCCAACTTGATGGGAAAAAGTGCTTGCTAAACCAATTACCAATACAAATGAAATTATAGTGAAAAGTGTATAACCACTAAAGATAATAATTTATTCCCAGGCATCCTTTATATGTAAGCAGTTCATTCACTAATGATGAATGTACTTAATTCATTCAATAAGGCAGTTCCTCAAGAGGCCAGCAATGGAAGGAAGCCAGCCAACCAACAAACTATCACTAAGCACCTTCTCAGTTCTGGGAAGGTGACAGGAAGTGTGTGCACTCTTACCCTTAGGGAGTTCCAAACTGCTCTTGGTTATTATCCAGACTTGAAAGCAATGGCTAGGCAAATAAGCCATACTCTGATCCTTTTGCAACCCATGTTCACCTCCATGTCCACCACTATGAGTAGGAAGCAAGGTACTTTCTGTATGTCTTACAGGGTAGGGCTGGGTGCCTTCTGCCTTTTCTTCCCTCAATGGTTTGTACATCCATCAGACTTCCTTCTTAACCAGCCTCGACTCTGTGGTATGTGGTTAGGGTGGTTTCCAACTCATAGGCCACCTTTCTGTTCCCCAAAGGTAACAGGAAGCAGTGACTGTTTACTTGCTGGTGGTATTATCTAAGATCAACACTGGTAGTTCCTGCCTCCAGGGTCTTCCAGGGTCAGGGTTAAGTGGAGCCTTCATATCTGAATAGGTGCCTAGTCACCATAGCTGTTTCAGTTCTTTTTTTTTTTGGGGGGGGGGCGGCTGGGGGAGGCAATGGGATTGTGAAAAAGCTGCAAATCTTCTCTGGAGCTCCAGATTTCTCTACACACCTTTCCTCCTTCTGCCCCTCTAGGCTCTGGGTGGGGCAGAAAGAGGTCAAGATCAGGGCTATGAAGGCCTCCTGGTGACATGCTTACATTCTGATGAGACTAAAGGTGGGAGTTTAGCCACCACAAAGGGCAGGTGGATGACATGTTTTTGTTGAAGGAGGTACTTAGTCCCCCACATTGTACTTAAAGGCTCAGTACAGCACAGCCTATGCCTCCACTGTTCCTAGAATTTTTTTGTTGTTGTTGTTGTTCCTAAAATTTCTATAAGGGTCCAATCTACCCTGAAGTCGATCTTCAAGTAAGGGTGGTCATTTGTGATCAGCTGTTCTACTGCCTCAATATCCTCCAAACTGAGTCCCTCCCCAAATTCCTTCCTGCTCAAGGCAGGCGATTTTCCTAGAGCACCGTGTCCACTGTAGAGACAGTATGGTCTATCAGAGAAACCACTGTACTAAGTGGTTGGACTCCTGGCATTGCCACCGATGGCTGTATGGGTTTGGATCCCCTTTTGGGATCACTTTTTGTTCCAGTGAAACAAAGGGTTCAGTTCATCTTCTCAGGTCTACAAGGTCTGTTTGAATTCTTTCATTAATCTATGTTTGTGTCTCTCCTCTGCTCAAAAATCAGCAGTGGCCTCCCTCCCATAGATAAATCACAACTTTATGAGTTGTCAGCTTTTAAGCCTGTCCGTAACCTGGCTACAAACCACCTTCTAGCCCATCAATATGACTCCCCTGTTTCCGTTCCTCTCAAGCAACCCAGCCTCCTCATAAATGCCCCAAACACACTACCCCAATGCCTCCTCTTCACCTTTCGTCATGCCACTCTGCTCACAGAATTGCCCTCCCTTCAAAGCCCTGCTCTAGTCCCACCACATGCCTCTATCATGAAACCTTTCTTAACATTCCCAGTCCCAATCCCTAGCCTGAAGTGAGCTCCTCTTCTGAAGTCCTGCAATTTCTGTGGAGACAACTCAGGTGGCCAATGGGAATCATAGTCTGGGCATCCAATTACATAAAGCACTCCTACCAGGTAAGGCATTCCCCATAATGCTAATTAACTTTTCATCTGCAGTAATGTGGGGCGGCATATGTTTGCAAACCCTATAGGCCTTGTACAAAGATAGTTGTGGTCAACATGGTACTCCTAGGGTTACCAGCTTTCATGCCCATCACCAATTAATCCTCAAAGCAACTCTGTGAGCAAGGGGGATTGTTACTGACTTGTCTAAAGCCAACCAATTAATGAGGAACAACACCAGGCCAGACTTGTTTCTCTCTAAGAACAAGTATCCATTAAACAAGGGCCAAAACTTGGTTGAGGGAGGTAAGGCAAGCTGATATGTTAAGGTCAAGAATAGAGTCATCATGCACCAGCCAGAAGAAATTACTGGAGCTTAGCCACTATTTGGAAGTATCCCACACTTGCTCCTTGCAGAGGATGGTTAAGAGCATGTTCCCCCATTCCTCTAGCGCTGTTTCTCAACTTGCCCCTGGGGGTGATGTGAGAATTATGTGAGCGTGCAAAAGCCCTGGCACAAGAACCTGGCTCATGGTAGGTGTTCAAGAGGTCTGTGGCAGTTAGAGGAGCTCTGGTCTCATAATGCCTAAGGCATTTGACTGCTAACCACAAGGCTAGCAGTTCAAACCCACCAGCCACTCCTCGGAAGGAAGACTGGGCAATCTACTTCCACAGAGATACCGCCTTGGAAACTGAAGGAGGCCATAATGAGTTGGACTCAACTCAACGGCAGTGAGTTTGGATTTTTGTGGAAGTTAGACCAGCATTAGCCCACAGAGAACTAAGGAGTATTGGGACCAAAAAAGGTCTTGAAGCTCTCCTAATGGTCACAACCTTATTTTACTGAGGGAAAAAGGCAGTTCCAGAAAGGAGAAAGACTTGGCCAAGGTCCCCAGCAACAAAACCAGGACAAGACCTCAGAGCCATGCTCTCCTCCTCCCCATCCAAGCCAGGGCCTGGCCCCTGCTGCACGTCCCTACATCGATTTCCAGTGACAGATGGGGCAGACTCACCACCCCAAGCCAACCCAGCAATCTCCTAGGGCATTTTGACCTCCATTGTTGATTTCTATCCCAAGGACGTGAGAGCATTTTTAGTTCCCAAGGAATGTAAATCAGCTCCACATAAGCTAGCCTGTCCTTGAGATTGGGCTCCTCGTTTAGAACAAACACTGGGCTTCCTATATAAGGAGCACGCCGTCACCAGGCACCACCTCTGCCAGGAACCCCAGGTAAGTTCTCTCTGACTCTTGGTGTTTGTTTACAGGTTTAACTTCCTGTGACTGCTGGCCATTCATTCAACTTCTCTGGTCCTCAGGAGGACCATCTAAGCAAAGAGGAATTTGGACAGCCTGGGTCAGTCTAGCTGCTCAGAGACAAAGAATAGTTTAGGAACAGCCTCAACCCCTGCTCCTTGCATCCCATCCCCTGCCATGTGCCCCAGTGACCTTGCTGGTTCAGCTTCACTTGGCGCAAGCTCTCAAGACCTGAGACAAATAACATTGAGGCAACTCATCGATTCCCACTGCCAAACATTCTATCTCCAACAGGCTTGGGAAAGACAGAACTGATATTCTTCAGTTCTCACATATCTAGGGGAGGTGGGGAGAGGGAGCCCTTCTCTCAGGGTGAGGAGAGCTTTTCTACTCAATAATCATGGTCCCATCATAAAATCCTACGTGTCTACTGGTCTTCCATCTGACATACACTGGGTAGCAGAGGCCATGCTGCCTGGAGTCTTTCGCTTCCCAAGCTCATCTGTCCCCCACCTAGCTGAGGCCATGCTTTCCCTGGGGACCATCTGCAGCCTGTTGCTCTTCAGTGTGCTCTGGGCGGACTTGGCCATGGCAGGCTCCAGCTTCCTGAGCCCTGAACACCAGAAAGTCCAGGTAAGGAAACCCTCCCCACCTTTCCCACAAAATCCCACATTCTGATTAAGCTGTAACCTAGAGCAGTGGCTCAAACTCACTGGGCTTCAGCCTTCTTCCAGAGCACACAAGAGGGCTCTGGGTCTGATCCTAGGCCCATCACTCTGCTAGAATATGGGGCTTAAGGCCCTGAAGAGAACATCCCCTCTCTCCAACAGAGAAAGGAGTCCAAGAAGCCATCAGCCAAACTGCAACCCCGAGCAATAGAAGGTTGGCTCCACCCTGAAGATGAAAGTCAGGCAAAAGGGGCAGAGGATGAGCTGGAAATCCGGGTTGGTACCTCTCTGCACCTTGTGCTTTTGTGGAGGTGGGAGCTGTGTGGAGGGAGAGGAGAGGGGGAAATGGCTATAAACAGGGACCCATTTAAAACTATTCAACAAATAGAAACAGCACTACAATTTAGTTGAGCTCTGCACTGGGCTCTGTGAGGTCTTTGTCCATTAAGAGACTAAATGCATAGAAGTAATTTTGCTACCACACAATGGGAATGTACCAGATGTGGTTTTGCTAGAAGGGAATGGGAATGTACAAGGATCTTCAGGCAGAGGAAAGGGAGTCTGGCAGAGACAAGGGCAGGCAGTAAATAGGTTCAAGAGATGGACACACAGGACTAACAGCTAGGCACAAACTGAAATGTGTTTCTCCCTCAAAAAACTTGGTTTTATTCAATGGAATCTAAGACCTTAACTTAGGTATGGAGTGGTTTGAAATTGAACCTTGGGCAGGTGAGCTGGCTACCAGCACTCACTGAACCTCTACAGACAAAGGGTGAATCCAGTCTTCTCTAGGGTTTATTTTTGCTCTGACAAGTTCTGTGTAGAACAAGGAGACATTTAGAGACAGCTCAAGGATTGGGACAGAGGGAGTATAGATTTTAGGGGTTGTCTATGTAACCTTCTTGAAAGGTTGGCTGTGGTTCAAGGAATGGTTTTTTGTTTGTTTGTTTGTTTTACAAGCATTTAGGTGGTGATATTTCTTTGTGATGACACCAGAATTTCCCTGCGTGGTACTTAGTAATAGCATTATGCTGCTGTGCCTATGTAGAGCAATTTGATTTACAAAGTGTTTTACTCATATTATAGTCATTTAGTCTCTACAACACCTGTGAGGCAAGTAGGCTGATATTATAGATGAGGAACAGGGGCTCAGAGAGGGAGCTCACTTGCCTGAGGTATAAAAGGCAATGAGTGGCCTAGATGGGACTCAGTCAGGGCCAACTCCAGCCCCCAACACTTCTCTTCTTTCTCACTAGCCTGGTGAACAATGCACAGTGGCCTGGGAAAAAGCTAAAGTGTACCCTACACTGGCCTCCCGCTACCTACTCACCACCCTCTTCTCCTGTCAAAGATATGCACCCACTTCAAGGTCCCAAAACCCTTGGTCTCTGATCCTCACCAGAACCTGGAGGTGTTTGTTCTCAGACCCTTCCTCAACACTAAGAATAAGACTCCAACCCACTAGGTCTGCACTTGGTCAAAAAGACCCTAAGCTAAAACCTGGAAGCTTTCTAGGTGGAAATGTCAACTTCAGCCAGGCTGACAAGAAATTAGCCCAGATGGGGAAGAGGTTTTGGTAGCTAATGACACAACACAGGACTGCGATTACTAGATGTTTCTAGTTGCCATGAAAGCTGGCCTTGGGAGAAATAGTGCACACTGCCAGAACTAGGACCAGAACGCTGAAGTGTCTCAGAGGTGGAGGGACTGCTACGTCAGAGATCTCCTTTTGCTCAGCTACCAAAGCCCCTCCCATGCCAGTGTTCAACCTCTCCTGTTCTCCTCCTTCCTGACCTCCCCACTAAAAGTTTTCCTAAAATAGAGTTTCTGAGCTTCAAGACTTTTGAAACTAAGTCCCACCCATTCCCCATCCCATGTATCCCCATTGAACAGAGGGGACACTGAGGACACAAGGGGCTTCCTCAAGTCACATAAAGCAGACCTTCCAACCATCATCATACCACCCCAAAAGCACAGTTCCAGGGTGCTGGACCAGCCCAGTGTCCCAGATCAGAGCTCATGGCAGTTTCAAAGAAATCTGTTCAGATTTGACCATGGGGTGGAAGAAGAAAAATGAGTATTTACTGAAGAGAGGAAGCAGAAGGGCCTAGGGTCTCTAAAAAAAAAATCAGTCATACCTTTCATCATCCACTCCATCTTCTCAAAGGAGGTAAGTGTGTGTGTGTGTGTGTGTGTGTGCAGGTGTTAGATAGTTGATGTCAAATAGATTGCAATTCATGGCAACCCCATGTGTGTCACAGTAGAACTCCGTAAATGCTCAATGGCCGATCTTTCAGAAGTAGTTGGCCTTTTTCCAAGGCTCCTCTGGGTGGACTTGAGCCTCCAACCTTTGGGTTAGCAGCACCATTTGCACTACTCAGGGATTGGGGTATGTGTGCATGTGAGAGTAAATTTTCAAAAAGGAATAGCCAAATAGCTTATGTGCTGCCTGAATAATTTTTCTGAGCCTGTTTCCCTATCTGTAAAATAGAAACAGTACCAGCAGCTACCTATAGGAGGGAGCGGAGATTTCAGTACAGCAATGGAGGTAGATGCTTAGTGCAGTCTTAGCACAGTCAGGACTCTACACTAGGCTTTGTTAACAAGGGACTAGAAGGGGCTTCAGGGCTGGGTGGATCAAGTCCTGCATTCTAGTCCTTGACCACTAACTCCCTCTGAGGCTTTGGGTAAGACACTTAACCTCTCTAGGCCTCTGCTAAAGGAGCTCTGGTTGCACTGTGGTTAAGGCACTGGGCTGTGCTAACCAAAAAGGTCAGGAGTTTGAACCCACCAGCTGCTCTATGGGAGAAAGATGAGGCAGTCTACTTCTGTAGATTTAGTCTCAGAAACCGTATGGGGGTCCCTATGAGTCAGAATGGAGTCAGTGGCAGTGGGGGTTTGGGGCTCTGCTGCTTTATCTGAAAATAGGGATAAGACCCCCTACCTTGAGAACAAGGGGCAGACTAAACAGATGACCTAAAGATCCCTTCCAGAACAGACTCCTTTGACTGATTCAAACATCTCAGTGACCAGTATGTGCCAGGCACTCAGCTAGCTACAAGGGAAATTGAGATAAAGATACATTCTCTGCTTTCAAACAGAAAATCTGTGATGTAGCTACAATAGCAATCTTCCCCATTTTCCCAAATCATCTTCCCAAATGCCTAGAAAATAGGAAACATTGGGCACTCCCTTCAGAAGTGAAACAGAGGCACAGAAAGGAATTGACACATAGAACACCTTCCTAGGCAAATGTCAATTTCCTTGCTTAGCCATAGAACAAAGGCCTATGTATATGAGAGGAAGAACATTTAGAAAGGAGACTGGGGGGAGGGACCATCACTCATACTAACACAACGTACACTGGTTAGACCCAATGCCCCCATGTAAAATTGCCCTGGCAGGAGTTAAAAGTCCACCATTGGCCAGTCAGCCTTTTGTCTTCCAAAAGTGGAAGCGTGCAAGGGTGGGGTGGGGTGGGGGGGTTTGTTAATGGAAGGGAAACCCATAGCTTTTATTAGCAACCTCCTTAGAGACTGAAGCTAAGATACATGGAGAGAGGCTACAAAGTTAATATGCTAAAGAGGACAAAAGGGGAGTTGAGACATGGGCTGAAGAAAACAGGGATGTTGCTCCATGATACCTGCTGGGGACCAAAGGCCATTCCTTCTCTACCTCTATGAGTGAGAACCTGAGAATCCAGAGCCTCCTTTGGAATGGGGGTGAATGTTTGGGGCAGAGCTAGGGGTTTGTGACCTCTGATGCCTACTGTGCCCTCCCTGCCACACTCCTAGTTCAACGTCCCTTTTGACATTGGAATCAAGCTGTCAGGGCCTCAGTACCGGCACCATGGCCAGGCCCTGGAGAAGTTCCTTCAGGATATTCTTTGGGAAGATGCCAAAGGTAAGCCCTTGCCTGGATCAGGCCAACTGAGTTTCTGTGGAATCCTAATTGTAAGCCAGTTGTCATGGTGACCCCAAGAGTTTTCTTATCCCACCTTGCCTCACAAACAGTTTCAATTTCCTCATGACTACAGGAGGGTGGGATGGACTGTCATCTGAGTGGCTCAAGAGGGGACTGTGCACAAAGTAACTGTATTCAAAAAAGCACTGTGTTTCAAGAACTAGTACATCAGCTAACTTTGGGACCTCACTTGAATCCCAATTTCCTTAACTGTAAAATGGAGCAAATATCCACTGAGAGTAGAAGCTATCTGGTGTGAAAATACTTTTACTGTGTAATTTATTCCATAAACAAGTGGCATTAGTGCCAACCACATTCAGAATAGGCTATGCATCCAAAAAAGGTTTGTTTTATTTTGAATGCCCTGTTGCCTTATAAAGAAGAAACCACCCAATTTCTTCCTGATTCAGGAGGTAGAAATACCTAACTTTAACTTTGTAAGCGTACTCTACAATATGCAAAGCACTTCCTCACCTACATAGCTAGGCAGATAAGGAAATCAACTCAGAGCTATTAGGTGGCTTGCTTAGTTACATATTCCAAATTCATATCCGGGGAGTCTTCCAACTGCAAGGCCAATGCCCCTACCCCAACTCCCCATTATAAAACATCACTTCTAACACTGTTATTGTAGAAGAAAAATCACCTTTGGGAGCTTTGGCAGGATAATGGACCTGGAATTTAACTCAACCTCTTTCTTTTCAGAGGCCCTGAATAACAAGTGATCATCCACAAGACTCATTTTCCTCCCAACCTTAGCAGCTTTCATCTTGCTGTTAGGTTGCTTTTGCAACAAATTCCTGTACTAGCTTAGGAGATGAATAAATATTCAAACTGTATGCTGAAAGTTCAAAATGGGAATTTATTCCATCAAAGTGGGAAATTTTACATTTCACTGGGGGAAAAAACCAATCTTGCAAACAAAACAATTCTTGGTCTATGATAAATGGGAAGACAAAAACCAGACATGTAGCAAGGCAAGTATGCATGCTTACAAAACCAAATTAAACCAATGCATATCAGCAGATCAACTATTGTGGAAATACATGACAGAAGGGAAAAGGAAAGAAAAAAGAATAGGGAGGGAGGAAACAAGGACATGGGAAAGAAAAGACAGTTCTTTTAAACATCAGTGCTTCTCAAGTACAACAAAGCAGTGTTAGAGGTCATGAGCAATCCGCAAGGATAGTGTGGGCAGAGAAACCTCAGGTGACATTATCAGAGCCAAAGTCCATGCGAGATCAGTCAATGGGATGATTAAAAACAGGATGATGGGAATGCCAAAGGAAGGATCTGAAGTCATACATAGTGGGATGCACAATAATGACTATTAACCAATGCTAGACAGGGCTGAAATAACTACATCTATCCTTCCTCCTTGTCCATTATTGAAAAGGCCTTGCAAAGCAGACACTCTCTGATGTGGTACCTTCAGAGGTACCAGGTAGTAGTCCCAAAACATCTTCCTCGGCTCCAGCTCAAAATTGACGTAGGCCTCGATCCTTAGATTTCCCAACATAATTCCTGTTGGACGCCAATCCTCCCAAGCAGAATGTCACGTATCATTTACACCTTAGTGTGAACTAACAATGTCAAGAGTGCTGGTGATGTTGGATGGAGTACATCACTAAGAAGAGGAAAAGACAAACAAGGAAGCCACAAAGATAAGCACTGCCAACTTGTCAATTCAGATAAATGAATATATTAGAAATACAGAGAAAACTCTTTTGCAGGGTAAAAGGTGGGCTAACATCCACACTCTGGAAAAACTCCTATTACCAGGAGGCTCTAGGGACCAAGTGTCTCCTTAAATAAAATTGTGGCCACCTGGCACTCAAGGCACAGCCCTACAGACCCTAACCCTATAGGCCAACTGACAGGCAACTGCCATCCCTGACCTATGAACTGCTTGCAGTTCACAGAACACCCATATCATCTGGAAACTTCTTTGAAATGTAGAATATCAAGCCCCACCTTAACCCAAAAAAACCAAACTCACTGCGACTCATAGCAACCCCTCCTTGGTTTTCTGAGGCGGTATCTCTACAGAAGCAGATTGCCCAACCTTCCTTTTGAGGAGTGGCTGGTGGGTTTGAACCAGGAGTGCAGGTGGGTTTGAACCGCCAGTCTTCTGGTTAACAGTCAAATGCCTTAGGCATTATGCCACCAGAGCTCCCAAGCCCCACCTTGTTGTTGTTGTTGTTATGTGCCGTCGAGTCGGCCCCGACTCATAGCAACCCCTCCTTGGGTTTCCGAGGCAGTATCACTACGGAAGTAGGATTGCCCAACCTTCCTTCCGAGGAGAGGCTGGTGGGTTTGAACCGCCAGCCTTCTGGTTAGCAGTCAAGTGCTTTAGCCACTATGCTACCAGAGAACCTTAGCCCTACTATATCAGATCCCCAGGTAATTAAATATGCTCATTAACATTTGAATTTAAATACCAGCTGTATGGTCCAAACCAAGGTAACTGAATTTCTTGGTCTCTTCCTTCCCATGTAAAACACTCAGACCTCACCGGATTATTGTTAAGACTGAACAAGGTATCTCATATGAGGACACCTGACACACGGCCTGGCATTCAATGATTACATCAGCCATCATTTATTGCCTTCCTGCTGTACACCAAACACTGCTTTAAACACTTAATATAGATGAAGGTGAGCAGGAGTTCAAACTAAGTGACTTCTCAAGGTCAGATAGCAAATGCTTTGCAGATTTCTATTGAGAATATTAAGTTCACGCTTTTCCACCAATCAATGTTACTCCCTTATGCTACTGCCTAGGGATCTGTAAACTAGCTCTGGTAGCACAGTGCCTAAGGCATTTGACTGCTAACCAGAGGCTGGTGGTTCAAACCCACCAGCCACTCCTTGGAAGGAAGGTGGGGCAATCTATTCCATAGTGCCTCAGAAACCCAAGGAGGGGTCACTATGAGTCAGGTCCAACTTGATGGCACATAACAACAGGGATCTGTGATAGTTGGAGCTGTGTGCCAACCTGGCTGGACCACAATTCTGTGTGAGTTAAGCAATTGTGATGTGTGTTGTGCCAATGATGGGATCAGATGTATTTGTTTTAAGCAGCCAATCTGTTGAAAGGGAGTTTCCCTAGGGGTGTGGCCTGCTTCCCGTATATTTATGGACATCCTGGTAAAAGAGACTTTCTTCTATGGATCGGGATTCTGCCTACAACTGTCTGTGAGCGAACAATCCACCATTCGGCCTGGAGATCTTGGATTAGACATTTGTTGGAGTCAACAGCCAGTATAATGCCTGCCAACCTTGAGTTCCTCAGCCCCTGCAGCTGCGTGAGTTGGAAAAAGCCTCCAGCTTGATGTCTGATCCAAGAACTTGGGACTTGCTAGCTTCTATAAGTGTGTGAGCCATTTTCCTAAGATAAATTTCTCTTTCTCTCTATATATAAGCTTTACCGGTTTTGTTTCTCTAGAGAACCCAGTCTAACACAGGATCCAAGGGATTTCTGTTTCCTTCATAATACATTGGGTCAACTGGGGTGGGGGGGAAGCAGGGGTGGGGGCGGTAATCACAAGTCAACAACTGGCAGAGACAGAATTTATCAAACAGGAGAAAATGTAGCATTTCAACCATGTTGTTCCTAGGTCAGCTTTCTTAAATCTGCACCTTCATGCATTATTAAATGACCTGAGTAACTTAAGGATGTCTGAAGTAGGGTACATATTTTCCAGGGAAGAGCAAGCTACTTGCCTGTGAAAAAAAATTTCTCCTTTTGAAAAAAACTTCTATATTGGGTTCTATAATGTATGTACTACATTAATTCAGGAACACATGTATATAATAATAATAAATTAAATAATATTCACAGTTTAATTTTACAGAGACACATACATACTCAAGAATGTCTCCAGACATGTGGATTGTCAGGTTACAAAGCTGCCCAATAACCAGACTAAACCATCATATCACTCAGAGAAATCTAAACAAACATGGAAGTTGGCTAGAAGATCCATCACTTTATTTTCAGAAAGAGGTGGCCAAAGGTGGGGAAGGAGGGATACAGAGGCATTCCAGCAGCACAACAAAAACAATCAAGTCAGCCACCCAAAAATGGAAAAAATGCCAAGGAACTTTCATACCCACACAGGCCATGTCACATTTGAATGTAACAGCACATGAATGATAATCCTAGAGGTGAAGGTATATAGCACTCTGTCCTTTTTCTTGGAAGGAAGACTGCATAGGATGAGAGACTATCTACTGAGTCATCACTTTTAATCCTCTAACCCAGGACAAGTTGGTTTCAGGGGCAGGCAGTATTGTACAGGCTTTGCTGTGGAGGAGATGAATATGCTGCAGTTGATCTGGGTGACAATACTGCACTTTGAAAAAGTTAGCAACCCCCAAATCTTTCAAGCAGAACAAAGGCCGACTCCCCACACTGGCAAATCTGAAGCACAAAGAAAATAACACAGCTGATCTGTAGAAGAATGACAGTGAATCAAGGCCTAACTCCCAGGATGGGCTTTTATTCTGGGAACATGGAAATACCAAATATGAAATATTAAATAAATTCCATTTTAGCTTGTGCTTGGTGGTTGCTGTCAAGTCAATTCTGACTTATGGCAACACCACACAGGCAGAACAGAAACTGCTCCTTAGGATTTTCAAGGTTATGACCTTTCAGAAGCAGATTGCCAGCCAGACCTGCCTTCTGAAGCATCTATGCGTAAGTTCAAACCACCAATCTTTTGGCTGGTACACAACGCAAGTGCTTCATCATCTGCACCACCCAGGGACTCCTCCATTTTAGATTGTTGTTATGTGCCATCGAGTCAGACCCGACTCATAGTGACCCCTCCTTGGGTTTCCAAGGCAGTAGCACTATGGAAGTAGATTGCCCAACCTTCCTTCCGAGGAGCGGCTGGTGGTTCAAACCACCATTCCTTCCGAGGAGTGGCTGGCGGTTCTGGTTAGTAGTCAAGTGCCTTAGGCACTAGGCTACCAGAGCTCCTCTATTTTAGCTTACGAGACTAAATGTACCTTTCTAAAAACAACTAGGGAAATCCAGTGTAAAAGATACAGATTTTATTATGTGGGCTACTGGCCGCTAAGAGATAGACAAGTGAGCCAGGGTAGCTTGTATGTCTCCCTACAGGGGATTAGGGTGCAGTGTCTTCATCCTTAACCCTCGATCATTATAGCCTCCATGGTCTGTAATGAATGTACATTTACAATGCACTTACAAGGCACCAGCAGGGAGCAGGGTATGACTCAGAACTTGGGATGACATAGTTTCTCAGAAGTCAAAGGAGAGGCTCTCAAATCTTAACGTACAGAGAAAGACAGGGCTTAGAGTAAGCAAGGGCAAGGAAGACGCCCAAGAGAGGTTGGAAGGGGGCTGAGATGTTTATAGACCCCAGACCTGCTTATTCTACATAGGCAACATGATGTGACGGAGCTGCTCCAGCAGAGCTTTGGAGAATTAAACTGATTTACCTCTCAACCTGGGTGGGACACATGAGGGGCTGTTACATGGGATGAAATAGGAGTATTTTCAGTTTAGTGTTCAAAGAGAAGGGGGCAAAAACAGAGCAGAAAGAGGCTGGGACCTCTGACACTAGACTACCAGATACCTTATACTGCAAACTGAACCCTTAGAGTTTAACAAACCCAAGGGACACTGGAAGCTTTAGTAGGTAAGGAATATCTCCTTTGGGGTCTGTTCCCCAATCCGCTCTGGATCTCGATTGGCTAGGACTATCCCTGGATACAGCAATCAGCATCCCCCACACCAGCTCCACAATGTGAACAGTAGAGCCACTGAGACCAGCAGCCAAAGTCCTTCTGCTATGCTGACACTGGAGTTGATATCAGAACAATGACATCAACGAGCTATCCAGAGAAGGAAGGGGATGATTTTACTAAACCTCTGAAGAGAGGTATCCAGTGAATTTCTCCCTCAAGAGATTTCCTACTTGAGAGTGCAATTTGAGAACTGAGAACCAGAAATCAAGTTACACACCCACATGTGCATATATGAGTAGGAGGATGACTTTATTCACAGACTGTTCAAAAACACAGGCTGCAGAAAATGACATACTTGTTGTACCTTTATACTGGACTGTTTCTTCTTCACTGACTACCCTGGAGCATTTTTGCTGGGAAGGGCAGTTCCCCTTACCCTCATCCACCCCACCAGCCAGAAGCAGAAGCCGTATTAAGAAGTTTTCAGGAAAACATCCTGTCCTGGTTTCCTCTGTTCCAATGGGCTCTCCAAACACCAAGCTGGTGTTCTGTCAGGCCACTGGTCTCCCTGGAGAGTTTGGAAGAGAAAAGGAAGAAAGTTCCAAACCAAGTTGACTCAAGACAATGCAGGCTTAATGCTCACCCTATGTTTACATTCTCTATATTAAGAAAATACAGCAAATAACATTTTTGTCTTGATTTTTAAAAAACAGATAACGTGAATGTTATGACCTTTTCTGGGAGACTCCTGACTGCACCCTCTCTGTTTAAAGACTGTAGAGGCGACAGGTGTTCTCACGCAAGGTGGCCAAGGTGTAGGAAAGTGGTTGATCTTTGACTCTGGCTATCTCTCGAACAGTGTGCAAAGCTAGGCCCGGGTGGGCATACTGACAAAGGCTTTTGGGAACCTGGAAGACATCAAGCATTGAGAACATCACTGTGCCATCTGTGCACAACCATGACACAGAACTCCCTCCCTGTCCCTTCCCCAGCAAGGATCTCTTTGGGGCTTCCCTGTAGAGACCCCTTTACCTGCAGGTGCAGGGACAGTCCTAGTCATGGGGGGCTCTGGGTGAGCAGGGTCCCACGCTTCCTTGGACTACCCTCTACAGGGTAGGGCTTTGCACTGCCTGGAAGAGAGTGGTTACCCTTCAGCTTCTCATCCCCCTAGACCTTGTGGTTCTGCAGAGCAACAACAAGGACACATCTACACGGCCAAGAGTGGGATCTGGATGTCACTGGGGCTCTGGCCTAGCCAGCATTAGAAGGGTGCCCACTTACCACCCCCCTCTCTCTTCAGTGCCCCAACTCAGCCTGAAGACACCCTACCTGACGAGGGAGGAAGTAGGGAGCATCAGTTTCCACGATGATTCTCTCCAGTGGGATCCGTCTCAAAGCCTCCCGGGCCTCCCAGGCAGAAGAGTAAGTCAGGACTGCTGTGAAGCCCACAGACATGTTGGGAAAGTATTTCAACAGGGGCTCAATGACCGGGTAGCTGCCAGTGAAGCAATGCCTGAAGGAAGAGAATTCCACATCAAAGTTCTCTTATAGTCCTCCCTAACTCCCTCTGAATAGATGACCCTTTGAAATGATTTTCTTTGGATAAATTCCCAGAAATAGAAAAAACTACACCCAAGGAAAGGACTTCACAATAAACAGCTATGCAATTGCTGCCACGGTTATACCTATAATGACACTTAGTGGGTACAGTCACCAATCTACATTATTATATTGTAAAATATGATACAGTCACCATGAAGAACATACAGCAACAACACCGGGGTAGGAAATGCTTATAGCATTAAAAGAAAGGCAAAATTAAGTCTCTCCTCGTCCAGAGCAAAGAAGATGAAGAAAACCAAAGATTCATGGAAACAATTAGTCCAAGCGACTGATACACCATGCAATCCTCAGCCTATATATACGACTATGAGACCAGAAGAACTAGATGGTGCCTGGCTACCACTGTCAACCACTCAGAGGGGGATCTATGTAGGAAATCCTGGATAGAGTAGGAGAACAATGTGGAACTCAAAAAAGACAGGCATATGAGGTGAACATTTACACTGGGTAAATTCACCCTCCTTGGAGAGAACAATCATGGGAGAATAGAAGGGCTGTGTATGCATAGGAAGAGCTCAGGGGGCAGGAGTGCATGGAGGGAAGGACACAGGGAAGAGGTAACTATTGGGAGGAAGTGGGAGGGGAGCTGTTGCATTGTGGTAAATTGTAGTCAACGTCATGAGACAAAGTGTGAACTGCTGTACAGAAAGTGAATTTGCTCTGTAAACTTTCACCCAAAATCACAATTAAAAAAAAAAAAAAAAAAGGCAGAATTAAAAACTGTCCCTTCTAAAATTATAACTACAGCATGGAAAAATTATGCCTCTAAATAAGAAGGAAGCAAAATAATAATGATAATAATAATAAATGCTGAGGACTGGAGACTACAGGTGGATTTTCTTCTCTTACTTTGATACCTGCTCATGTTCTTGGAACAATATACTCATATTATTAACCAATCTGAAAACTCAGGGCTTCCCCCAGCTACATGACCTTGTTGTACCAACTTAGCCATTAGATTCCCTGTGAAGTGAGCCCAAAATAAAGCAGTGGGAAAGCCTCCGAAGAGCAGAATGCCGTGCCTCATCTTGGTGGTGTGCCACCATAGTCAAAGGTGAGAGGCTGAATGCTCTCTGCCTAGACACCCAAATGCAGCGGCATGGTGGCCTGAAAATCCTTCCCATTTCTGCCACCTGTCAAGATCTGCTCTGGGTTCTGGACTCCCTGTTTTGTCAGTTAACCCTTTCACCCATCACCTCCTGACCCCTTTCCCAGCCAGGCTCAATTAAATGGTCCTGCCTCTGGCTCCCACAGCACCTCATGCACACCCTCGGTCCTACTCTACATTGAAATCACAGCTGACATGTCTGTCTTCCCACAACCCCTCAAGAATGTTCCCAAAGCCAAGCCAAAGCTAGTGCATGTACCATGGTAGGAGTTCACACACTGAACTTATGAACTCCTATATGGCCAGCAGATAAAACATAACTGGATGTTAATGTTAACTGGAGGTAAAATGAGCTTTCAAATTTAAAAAAACAAGAGAGAATGTCTTTCAGATGCCCTGGAATGTTCCCTGTGTGCTAAGCCAATGGGCCCCATAATAGATATTTCCAAGATCAGTAGTACTCATTTCTGAGAATCAGGTTTCTATTTCAGCCTTTCACCCAGGATGGGAACATTAAAGCACTGTTTTACACATTGGTGATTTAGGGTATTAGCATCAACCATATGAAGTTGCCGTTTCTAAGTAAAAAAATGGCCAAATGTTAGAAATTTCATATGGTTGAACCTAATACATTTTTAAGAAAAGACATATCGAGCTAACAATTCTTTAGGAAAAAATAATACATAAAGACACAATATTAACATTGCTCTCCTCATTGGGTTTTTGTTCTTCCAACTAATGTCCTAGACAGAGAGAAGTGTTTATTTGATTTGCCTGCTGAAGTTCCAGCCTCTAACCTATGGATCTTGTAGTCAGAGGGCACAAATTTTTTCATTATGTCCAGCAGATCTTCATCAGCTTCTCGGCAGTGTATCACCAACGGCTTCTTTAGAGACACGGCCAGCTGCAGCTGTCTCTCAAACACCTGGAAGGTAACAAAGTGACAATATCACCTGGTTAGTCCATTTCACAAGTCAGTTTCTCCATAACACTCAGTCCAATGGACATCTCCCTAAGGTCTCTAATTCCTTATTTTTAAACTAATAATTAACAATAATAGTTAACACTTATTGAGTACTTACTAGAGACAGGTAGATTCAAAGCACTAAGTGCATCCAACATTAAATCCTCACAACCATTCTGGTTATAATATCTCACCATGGCTGCATTCCCTCCCACGCGACACCCCAACATATCTGCAAGTGCTCATCTGCCCTCTTTTGACTCCTATATATGCAGGAAGTTTCAAGAGATTCCAATTTCAACTTTTAATTCTTACTTCTAAAAAATTATTTCTTAGGGTAGCTAAACAAGCTATGTTACTTATCTCTCGGTATCCACGGGGAACATCCATGGATGTCCAAGTCCCTTCTATAAATAAAATGGTACACTATTTGCATATAACCTACACACATCCTCTCATATACTTTAAAGCACCTCTATATTACTTATAATACCTAACACAATGTAAATAGCACTTTCTAGCTCCCTCTTAGCCTCAGAAGAATTGCTCTGATTACATAATTGCTTCCCCCCCAAAATTTTCAATCCACAGTTGGTTGAATCCACAGGATATGGAGGTCTGATTGCAGCCTTAAGGTGGAGTATTACATGGCTGTTAAAGAGGATTTTTCAAGATATATTTACGTAGAAAAAATATTCAAAATGACTTAAAAATTTCCTTAAAAAAAAAAATAAAAGCACGTGCAGACAACACATATTTCCTTGATTCTAAGAGTTACTTGTAAGACATCCTGCCAAATGTCCCTTGTAACTTTTCAAGAGACAATAATATTAAATGTATAATGCTTTGTACAACACATTAGAATTTCAACCATGTTAATCAGAATGAAGATCTAGATCTATGTGTGTCCCACAAGCAGAGAGTAGAGATTGTGCCTGGGCTTCAGAGTTGAGCTATGTACTGGAGCTACCTAGAGCATTTATACTCACCAGGAACCCAGAAGAAAAATCACGGGAGTAAATTAAGTGCAGATAAATTATTTGCCCAGCATAATTACTCTCTTCAGCCTGAACTAGCTCGGGTTCCCCATTGATCCATTATTTCCTGGTATTTGAGAGTTAATAAGTCTCTCCTGGGGGTGGCCCAAGGCATCTCTTCCATGCTTATTACCTAAATAATTAATTCCAGTCAAACACAACTAGTGGCAGAGGCTGAACAGACAGCTCAGCCAGCCAGAGTGGGGAAGGGCAGTTCATGCTCCTGCCTTTCTGTCCCCAGATACCAATGAATTCTGTTCTTCCCATTGGCTTATGCGTAGGAGTTTACACATGAACTACACATGACCTAACTTTTTTTTTCATTTTTAATTTTTGTTGTGATTTGGGGAAAGTTTAGAGAGCAACAGCAGTTGATATATATCTTGTCTCATGACACTGATTGCAATTTCCCACAATGTAACAGCTCTCTTTCCACTTCCTCCCCATAGTTACCTCTTCCCTGTGTCCTTCTTTCACATTCACCCCTGCCCCACACCGCTGATCTCCCCGTGCATACACTGCCCTTTTATTCTCCCATCACTGATCTCTCCAAGGAGTGTATCTACCTGATGCAAATGTTCAGCCCATATGCCAGTCTTTTATTTGGCTGGAGGCCACTGGAGTGAGTTCAATTCCAGACCTGAAGGGCAGCTAGGAACCATAGCCTCAGGGGTTTCACCAGCCTATATCAGACCAGCAAACCTGGTCTTTTTTTTTTTTTAATAATTTGATTTTGTTCCACATTGTTCTTTCACCCTATCCAGGATTCCCTACACAGACCTCCCTCCAAGTAGTTGCTGACAGTGGTAGCCAGCCATCTAGTTCTTCTGGTTTCATGGTCATACAGGCTGAGGATCACATGGTCTACCAGACCCTTGGACTAATTGTTTCATGCATCTTTGGTTTTCTTCATTCTTCTTTGCTCTGGACTAGGAGACTCATTGTTGCATCTAGATGGCCGCTTACAAGCTTTTAAGATCCCAGTTGTTACTCACCGAAGTAGGATACAGAACAATGTATTTGTACAGTATGTTATGCCAATTGAGTCTGATGTCCCCTGGGACCATGGTCCCAAGGCCACAGGCCAAGATCTAATTCTTAGGGGTCTTTCTGTGATCACACAGATAAGCAAGGAAAAAGTTAATGGTGGTTTTCTCTGATTGGTAGGATAATGACTGACTTTTCCCATTTTGCTTGTCTTATTTTCCAATCCTTCTAGAAAATATTAGGTAACAGAAACTAAGTTCTCTCTCTTATAATGAGCCAGACCTGGAACTCTATCACTTAGCCAGACACAGCCCTTCCAGACTTTTCTTCTTCTCTTTGCAAGGTAAAATATTCAGCAGGACACATCAAGAACTTGCTTTTGGGCAAATTTAATTCAGTACTGATATCCAGCTAGTGCAGCTGCTGGTTGCTACTACTTCATCATGTTTTCATGCTGGACTTTAAATTTAAATCAAGAATACGTTATCCAGTGGCTTCTTGGCCACAGCCAGCTACCTGGAAGGAGCAAGTAGTTGGACCTGCTGGCTTGGGACCACGATCACGTGAGACATCAAGCTCAACTGGCATAACATACTACACAAAAACACTGTTCCACATCCTACTTTGATGAGTGGTGACTAGGGTCTTAAAAGCTTGCAAGCAGCCATCTAGATGCAATGATGGGTCTTTTCCCCTCATCCACAGCAAAGAAAAATGAAGAAAACCAAAGAGGCATGGAAATAATTAAGTCCAAGATACTGGTAGACCATGCTATCCTCGGCCTATACGACCATGAGACTAGATAGAACTAGATGGTGCCAGGCTACCACTGTCAGCCACTCAGAGGGGGATCTGTATAGGAGATCCTGGATAGAATGGCAGAATGATGTGAAACAGAACTCAAAATCATTAAAAAAAAAAAAAGACCAGATTTGCTGGTCTGATGGAGCCTGGTGAGACCCCTGAGACTAGGGTCCCTAGTTGCCTTTCAGGTCTGGAACTGAACTCACTCCTGTGGCTTCCAGCCAAACAACACATAGACATATAGGGTGAACATTTATATCAGGTAGATACACTACTTCGAGCAATCAATCATGAGAGAACAGAAGCGCAGTGTTTACAAAAGGAGACAGCTGGTGGAGGGGGGGCAGTGCATGGGAAAGAAGGAATCAGGGAAGAGGTAACTACAGGGAGGAAGTGGGAAGAGAGCTGTTACACTGTGGGAAATTGCAGTCAATGTCATGAAATCGGGAGCTGTGGTGGAGTAGTGACTAAGGCATCTGATGGAAGTAGGATTGCCCAACCTTCCTTCCGAGGAGTGGCTGGTGGGTTTGAACCACCAGCCTTCTGGTTAGCAGTCAAGTGCCTTAGGCACTATGCTACCAGAGCTCCTTGAGGAACCTCTAGGAATCCTCATATAGAAATATTTTGTTTTTCTCCTTTAAATGAACTTCTGCTCCCCCCCTGCTCCTGCCTCCAGCAATTTATTTCCTCTGAATAGCTTAGACCTCTCTCACCATTTCCCAGTCTTCAGTCCCATCTCACCAAGCCAAAGATATCTGCACAATTTTATCTATCAGCTATTTCACGCTACAACTTCAAGTTCAGCTTGTCAGGCTGCATGTCCTATGTACCTGTATATGCAGATCTGATACAACAATAACTTAAAAAATGAAAAGATTACTGTGATATATGCAGCACATTTCCAGCACAGAGTAGACATTCAATTAACATTAGCTATGCAATTAAATATAACACTCCTCTTCCTCCTTCCAGTTACCTCAGAATATACATTTCTGGGGACTTCCTGCATTATTCTTCTTTCTATAGTACATCAGCACCATAAAAACCAATCAGGAAAGCAGAATATTAAGTATTTATCTCATATTCTTAAAATTCTATTTACTACATCTTCAGATTTTGTTCTTTTTCTCTTCACTTCTGGGTAATAACTACAGCTTCAAGCTAGAAATCAGAAGCTTCCTAAATTAGTAGGGAAAAGGAAGTCTGGACAGGCAAGAGGTTGTTTCAATGTAGAAGACAAACCTAATTCTGAATGGAAATACTATTCATATTAAAAACTCATTATATAAAGTCTATAATTGAAAATATTCACACAAATAAAACCCTACCCACATGTCTGAATATAGATCCTTATGTCAAAATGCATACTTGTAACAATTCTATTCTGAATTCAGTCCCTAAGTGGCACAAATGGTTAAATGCCTGACTACTAACCAAAGTGGGACCTCTGGTGGCATAATGTCTAAGGCATCTGACTGCTAACCAGAAGGGTGGCGGTTCAAACCCACCAGAAACTCCTTGGAAGGAAGGTTTGGCAATCTACTTCCATAGTGATACTGCCTCAGAAACCCAAAGAGGGTTTGCTGGTCGCTATGAGTCGGATCTGATTCGATAGCAATGAGTTTGGTTTTGGTTTGACTAACCAAAAGGTTGGCAGCTTGATCTACCCAGAGATGCCTGGCCATCTTAAGAAAGGCCTGGTTATCTGCTTCCAGAAGATCACAGCCAAGAAAACTATGGAGCACAGTTTCCCATGTGGTCACCAGAAGTCAGAACTGACTCAAAGCAACTGGTTAAAAGGTCTTTCCTAACTCATGTGAAAGCAGCTGCCTTAGACACACATGAAACATCTAAAATTGTTTCTTGTTTAAATTATCTATTAAGTCTTACATGCTTAATAGGTGGTCATGAATAACTATTCAAATTGGAATCTGTATCTCCTAAAGGTATATGAGGGTCTGTAGTCTTAGGTTTAGGAGAAGCTCCTTAACAGCTCTAAATTTTCTGTTTGGCCAAAGGAAAATTAACTATTGACTCTGGAATATTCCTTCTCTTAAACAATTCAGCACACACCAGCAGACCCAATGTCAACAGGGCACAGCAACCATCAGGGCACTGCAGAAGCTTATCTCTCTGGGCTGAGACCGCTCCAAAAGCAATGCTAACATATCACATTCTACATGGCTGGACTCCGTGGAGCACACTGGGCCTGCAGATCCAGACTTAACAGGCCTCAGTGCATATACAGGAAGGCAGCACAGATTCTTCAGGTCTTTGAGAGGAACAACAAATTCAATCTCAGAATGAGGGCAGTGATAGGTGGAAGGGTCTTTCTCCTTGCTCTGCTCCTTCCCCTATCAGAAACTTCCACTGAAATGCTAAGCTGCACTTACCCTGCCAAATCTCCATGCTTAAAATATATTAGAAAGAAAAATTGTTAAAACAGTAATGTTTATCTCTGGTGAAAGGACAAATTATCTTCTTTTTAAATTATCTTCCAAATTATCTTCCAAATTTTATGCAATGAGGACATTTCACTTTAAAATCAAAATAAAAAATACATTGCTTAACTGAACAAAAACAAAACACAAAATTTATTGCTTCCCAAGCAGGAGAGAAAGTAAATGTTTTCACAATTATTTATCATCAGTCTAATCTCATCATATAGTACCTGTCCTGCCTCTTATATAATAAAGCTACAAAATAAGAAATGCCTTGTGAAATATTTGACAAATGACACCTAGGCGGTCTAGATGGAGCAGTTAAATTTTCAGTGATTCTAAGTTCTTTAGTTCCAAAAGTAGAGAAACCTTAATGTTAGGTTTCAACAACTATAAAAAGAATTAAAATGATAAGCAAACTAAAAAGAACCTCATTACCTTGTGCTGTTCTGGGACAGGCGTGGTGCACTTATAAGAGTAATCTAACCCCATTTCCCCAAACGCCACCGCCTTGGGGTGCCTTAATGCTTGCAAAAGATTTCTTTCTTGACTCTCACTGTAGTAACGTGCAAAATGAGGGTGACAGCCAAATGCCCCCCAGACCAGATCCTCTTTCAGCAGCTCCTCCCACAGGCAATCCGTGAGTGTCCGAGGATCACAGAAGTCAGAGATGCAGCCCTGAAACTCCTTTGGGAAGGAGCTGCTATAAATTTTTCTAAACTTAGTAAAGGTCCCTCTGAAAGACAACTTGGAGTACAGCATGTCCAAGTGACAATGGGTGTCAATGAAGCCCTCCTCGAGGCTTGGCTCCCGGTGGCTCCTTGGCAGGGAGCTGGATGCACGTCCTCCACAGGGCCGCGGTGGTGTCTCCTCTTGGAATGTCCTTTTCTCCTTCACATCTTCATCTTCCGAACTTCTGGAGAAATGAAATGAACGTGAATTCTGGGATCTGCCTTCCTCTGTCATCTCTAGGTCTCTGGACGTGTTTTGGGAGCTCACTGTGGAGTTGGGAGAGTAATCACTCAGGAAGCTCAGGCTGCTCCTCCCGGCCTGGGATGTATCGTTGCTGCTGCTGCTCATGGAGCGGTAGCTGGAAGGCTTGGGACTACTGGCCCAATAGCTGGCGTAGTCACACCAAGGACTACTGTACAAATGAGGTGGGTACATGACATAGTCAGTGGTGAAGGTCAGAGGCTCTGGAACTGCTGAGAGGTTCAGCGAGACTGGCTCCTCTTGAGAGAATCTGACTGTGGAGACATCATCCACATCTGACCAGTCACTTCCTGAAGAGGGATGCTCTAGCACCACCTCCCTTTCTTTTTGCTACAAAACAGAAAAGAAATGATGAGTTAGCCTTCTGACATGAAGACAGCCTCTTGTCCTCAGTCATCAGAATAAAAATTCTGGCTTGTTTCTCTAGCCACAGTGAAGGCTTTGCTTTGACTCATTAGCTCATCTCATCACGTGGTCTCCTTACAATTTCTAGAAAGTGAACCCCAGCTTACATTACAGGTTACAGCTATGAACAGTCATGAAATAAAGCCATGACGATGGTCTCATAATGCCATCCCTAAAAAGGTTTATACTTGTACTCCCTTTATGAGTAATGTCTCTTGAGAAAAATTGCTCTCGAGAACACACTCTCTATTGGGGATTTTAAAGAAAAGCAGTGCCCAGCATCTCATCACTAAAAATGTGTCTCCAATATATTTCAAAATGCAAAAGCCTCAACAGTAGCGACTTTAAGGTATGTCTGCCAATTCTTGGCCATGACTTCCCATTGAAAGCTGGGGCCTATGACCCCTCCCCTTGAATTTGGGCCAGCCTAACTGCTGTTAACCAATAGAATGCAGCAGAATGACACTTGTAACTGCCACAGCTGCCAGCCTGTAAAGCTGTATCTGGTTTCTTGGCATGGCTGTCCTGGAGGAAGGTAGCCAACCACCACATAAGAAGTCAGACCACCCTGAGATCACCTTGCTAGTAAGGTTACATGTAGGTATACCAGTCTACAACACAGCTGAGCTCCCAGCCTTCAGCTAGCATCAACTGCCAGCCCTGTGAACAAGCAATGTCCAGCCCAGTAGGGCTTTTAGATGGCAGCCCCACAATATCTGCATGGAACAAAGCCCCAAGTCTAGACCTTTCTGAATTCTTGACCCAAAAAACCAAGAGCAAAATAAAAACTGCTGTTTTAAGCCACTAAGAAGCAAATGCATATTCTATTAAATCAACTTAACCCTGCTAGATGTAAGCTCCATAAGGTCAGGATTTTTTTTTTTTTTTTTTCCCCACTGATGTATCCCAAACACCTAGAATAGTGCCTGGTATATAATGCTCAAAAATATTTGTTGAGTATATGGTGCAATGGTCCCTGAACCTAGCTTCTCATCAGAATCAACTGGGGAGCTTTTTAAAAACAGGTATTTGTAAGCCTCATGCCACCCTGAGATAATATGACTCAATAGGTCCTAGGAGGAGCCAAGGAATCTGTATTTCATTCTCCATGAAATTTTCATGCACAGCAGGTTTGAAAAATATACTATACACAAATTTCAACTCATGCTATAAAACTTGCTTAAATGACATTTCTTCTCATTATTAAAGAAGCCATCTACACCCACCAACACTAGATTGGCTTGCCTGAACATAGAGACTTTAAAAAGTTTTCTTAATAGTACTTTTATAAGCAAATGCAACTCGTATAGTAAAGCAAAAAATTCACTATGAAAGAACATTATGGATAGATTCAAGATGGAGTCTCATCAATAATCACCATGCTATTTCCCTCTAGCATCTTAGTGCTTGACAAACTAAATACAGCAGTTTGAATTAGGGATTCTGGTGCTCTGAACAGCTCACTGAGTCAGAGTGCACCAAGTTCAGAGGAGTAGATTTGGAGGAAAGGTACAGGGGAAGGAACTGAGTAAGATCTACCTTGTGCAACGCGGACAGGCAGCTGAGAAGGGCCATTGGGGACTGCCCTGGGGGAGCAACCAGCAGGCCAGAGTGGCCATCCAAGATCTCCCTGGGCCAAGGCAGAAGGCACTCCATGCCAGCATACCAGCGATCTCCACAGGGATTTACCTTCAATACCTGATTTTATCAGTAACTTGGGTCGGCTAGGTGCAAGCAGACACAACCAGAACCACTGAAACCCAAGCAGAGAGCCCACTGGTACTCCAGGAGGGTGGACTCTCTCCCCACTCAGCAAGCCACTGAATAGGCTTGGGTCAACTTAGTGGCACTAAGAGATCTACGCTAAGTTTTTTCACTAATATTGGAACCACAGATTACTAACAGGCACTCTCCCAACTCCAGCTCAGCTGAAACCGAGCACATCTTTGGTGCCACAGGTGGGCAGACCTAAGGACAATCTCCCGAGCCTACTGCAGTCAGGGCGGGTTGGGCCAGTGCCGCGGGCAGGCGGAGCCAGAGAGAGGGGCGCCCGTGGCCCACAGCAGAGCGGTGGGTGGACTTGAGGCAGGACTCCCAGGCTGATCGTGGCCAGGGCAGGTTGGGCCGGAGGGAGAAGCACTTGCAGCCTATCGCAGAGCCCGAAGGTTGCTTTGGATCAGCTTTCTGGCGCGCTGGGGGGGCCTGGGGAGCGGGGTTCTTGTGTGTGTCTGGACCTGGCAGAGAGTGGCGACCCCCTGGCAACCTGAGTCTTTCCTGATATTGAGCCACGGGCCTTTAAATAACAGTACGAGGTCATCAGTAGCAGCCTGCCCAAAGTCCTAGAAACCACCCATAGCAACATCAAGCTTTCATTTTTCCATTACCACCTCCTCCGCCAATAACTTCACTCATCCAATAGAAGAAACAGCATTCAGCCTACATAAAACTTCCCGATTCGAACTCTAAACCTCTTTACAACAAACAGAAACCCATATCCACATTCCACACACTGTTTCCAACACCACAAAGAAAACTGCAGAGTGACCAGCATACCTGAATTAGTAATTAAATAAAATACACCAGCCTCACCTTTTCAAAATATTAAACCGTAAAACCAAGACAAAACAAATCGACACGTAACCAACAGTTAAAGACAACCTCAAAATGTCTAGGAAACAACAGGCAACCTCAAATCAAACAAAAAAACAGGACAAGGCATTAGAAGCAAAACCACAACCAAAAGTCTCACTATACATGGAGAAGAGGAGGTAATAGAATTATCTGAGAAGGAATTTAGAAGATTTATTTATAGAGCTATGCAAGAGCCTAAGGAAACCCCAAACAGAAACAAGGAGAACACAGTTCACTGGAGGAATACAGAAAAATCATTCACGAACAGAATAATAAGACTAATGCACAATAAGAACTCATACAAAAACAGCAGTAAGAAATCCAGAAGATGAATACCGAAACGTAAAAGAAGAGTACCAAAATGTAGAATTACACAACACAGCAGAAGCACAAAAGAGTAGGTTAGAACTGGCTGAAGAACACTTATCCCAACTAGAAGACAAATCCCTGGACACCAGCCTATATGAAGAAGAATCAGAACAAAGATTTAAAAGAAATGAAGAGAACCTAAGAATTATATGTGATGACATGAGAAGAAACAATATGAGGCTCATTGGAATTCCAGAAGAAGAAGAGGTGAAAAAGACCACCGAGAAAATTGTGGAAGACCTGCTAGCAGAAAACATCCCCATATCACGAAGAAAAAATACCTGTCCAAGAAGCTTATAGAATCCCATACAAGATAGATTCCAAGAGAAAAACACCAAGGCATATTATAATCAAACTCTCCAAAATCAAAGACAAAGAAATAATTTTGAAAGTTGCCCAGGATAAAAGAAATATTACTTATAATAATCAAACAGGCTGAGCTCCGCCCGATTACTCAGCAGAAACCATGCAGGCAAGGAGACAATGGGACAGCATATATAAAACACTGATTTTTGGTTCTTCCAACCAAGAATCCTATATCCAGCCAAATTATCCATCAAATATGAAGGTGAAATCAAGGCATTCTCAGACAAACAGAAATTAAGGATTTTGTGAAAACAAGACCAACCTTACAAGAAATGCTTAAGGAAGTCCTTCCAATAGAGAACCCATAACAGAGATCTACAAAACCAGGACATGTGGCATCAACACTAAAACAAAATCAGAAATAAATAGTCAAAATAAGACCATAAAACATTATACCTTAAAAACCAAGGAACTCAATCAGCACACAACAACAGCAACTAAGCTATCAGAGGGAATAAAACTTCTAGGTACAGACCCTCAAATGGAGAGGAAAGCAGGACACTGTCTTCACAGTACACACTGCACTCTTCTAAAAATGTAGAGACAAGAATATATGCCAAGGTAACCACAGAGAAAAGTAATTCTTCTAAGCAAATCCAGAAGGAAAGAAAACATATGGGTTTAATAAGCACAAAACCAACTATAAAGAAGAAAAGGGAGAAAGCATTAGCCAACAAACCGAACTCAGCACAGAAAAGTATATGGACCAAAGAAACACCAACAACTCGACAGAAAAACACAACAGAATGACAACAATCAATTCATATATATCACTAATTACACTCAATGTGAATGGATTAAATGCACCTATCGAGAAAGAGAGTGGCAGACTGGATAAGAAAAGAGGACCCATCGATACGCTGCCTACAAGAGACTCACCTTAGACACAAAGATAAAAACAAATGAAGAGTTAAGG
>NW_006921731.1:1300141-1301418 GCF_000298275.1 Orycteropus afer afer
CCATAACAAGGGAAGAAATTGAACAGGTCATAAAAAAAACTTCCCACAAAGAAAAGCCCTGGCCCTGATGGCTTCACTGGAGAATTCTATCAAATATTCAGAGAAGAGTTGACACCTATGCTACTCAAGCTATTCCAGAACACAGAAAAAGATGGAATACTCCCAAACTCATTTTATGAAGCAAGCATAACACTAATACCAAAACGAGGGAAAGACACCACTAGAAAGGAAAACTATAGGCCAATATCACTCATGAACATAGACTCAAAAATCTTTAACAAAATCCTGGCCAACAGAATCCAACAACGTATCAAAAAATTAATACACCTGGACCAAGTGGGATTCACACCAGGCTTACAAGGGTGCTTCAACATCAGAAAATCAATCAATGTAATCCACCACATAAACAAAACAAAGGAAAAGAACCATATGATTGTATCAATTGATGAAGAAAAGGCATTTGATAAAATCCAACATCCATTTCTGTTTAGAACTCTCAGCAAAATAGGGATAGAAGAGAAATTCCTCAACATAATAAAGGGTATATACACAAAGCCAACAGCCAACATCATTATTAATGGAGAAAGACTGAAGGTATTCCCCTTACAAACAGGAACCAGACAGGGATGCCCTCTTTCACCACTTCTATTTAACATTGTATTGGATAAGTCCTGGCCAGGGCAACAAGGCAAGAAAGAGAAATAAAAGGCATACAAATTGGCAAAGAGGAATTAAACTATCTGTTTGTGGATGATATGATCCTGTACATAGAAAATCCAAGGGAGTCAATAAAAAAAACTACTGGACCTAATAGAGAGGTTCAGCAAAGTGGCAGGATACAAGATCAACATACAAAAATCAGCTGGATTTCTCTACACCAGCAAGGACTCCTCTGATAAAGAAATAAGGGAAACAATACCATTTACTATAGCTACGAAAACAATAAAATATCTAGGAACAAACCTCACCTGAGATACAAAAAACCTATACAGAGAAAACTATAAAACACTGCTACAGGAGACAACAAGGACACTACATAAATGGAAGAACCTACCTTGTTCAAGGATAGGTAGGCTGAACATTGTGAAAATGTCAATATTACCTAAAGCAATCTATACATTTAACACAATCCCAATCCAGATTTCAACAAAATTTTTTAAGGACATGGAAAAACTAATTACTAATTTCATATGGAAAGGGAAGAGACCTCAAATAAGTAGAGCACTTCTCAAGAAGAAAAACAAAGTGGGAGGTCTCACACTCCCAGATCTTAAGAA
>NW_006921731.1:1306033-1311997 GCF_000298275.1 Orycteropus afer afer
AATGTACCAAACAGTGTTTCTTTGCTATTCATAAGGTTTTCCCTGGCCAATTCTTTGAGAAGTGGATGGCCTCTTCCTTCTTCCTAGTCTGTCTACATCCTACATTGGTGAGTAGCAGCTGGGGTCTTAAAAGCATTCATGCAGCCATCTAAGATGCAGCTAACAGTCTCCTAGCGTTGGAAGTGAAGAAGAATGAAAAAAATGGTGGGGGGGGTGGCATTTAGAAGCAACCAGCCCTAGTACACAATGGACCTTGAGTCCAAAAGAACTAGATGGTGCCTGGCTACCAATGCCAACCACTCAGGAAAGGATCAAATCTGGAGATCCTGGGTAGAGTGGGAGGGAAAACATGAAACAAATTTCCAAAAACTCAATAATGATCAGAATCACTGGTCAGATGAAATCTGATAAGACTCCCAATACTATGGCCCTGGAATACATTCTGCACCTGGAATAAAACTCACCCCCAGGCGCAGGCTCTCAGCCCAACAGTTAACAAGATGTACACGCAGACCACTCAACTCAGGATGACACACCCACATACTCTATGGCAATACATCCCTTAGAGCAATGGACCATGGGACACCAGAGGGCCAACATTCAAACTGAGGAAATGCAGGACCAATAGGAGTGCATAAATATGAGGGACACAAGGGGAGGGTCACAGGGTAGGGAGGGGAGGAGACTGGGTTAGGGTTGGACATGGCGAATGGGGAATGAAACTAAATGTACGTGTTACGTTAAATGTAAAACAAAGTTTTAAAATAAAAAATAATGAACAGGTTTTTTTTTTTTTAAAAAAAGAATGAACATTATGGATAAATGGATCACATCCTTTAAAATGGAACAAAAATATGTCTCTATTGTCTATACCAATTCTCCATACTTCTATCTAAACTCCAAATGGAAACAAATACCGACAACAAACATTAAATTTCCCATTTTTACACTTTTTGGCTTTACATTTTTTCCTGCAAGTCTATTCCTAAATAACAAAAATATCCAAAAAGAACCTTTTCTAAAATGCAAGATAACATAAAGCGAACACTTAGATATTCATTTGAACTCCTGAAGCTGGGTGATGGATACACAGGGGATTCATTATACCGTTCTGTTTACTTGGAATGTTTGAAATTTCCCATCGAAAGTTTTAAAAGTTAATCTGTAAAGAAGAGAGATCTTTCATAAAAATTCTCTTGCTTATCTTGGGGGAAAGTTGTTGTTAGGTGCTGTTGAACTGGCTCTGATTCACAGCAACCCTATGTACAACAGAAAATAAAACAGTGCCCAGTCCTGCGCCACCCTCACAATCCTTGAGCTATGCTTGAGTCCATCATTGCAGCTACCCTGTCAATCCATCTCATTGAGGGTCTTCTCCTCTTACACTGCCCCTCCACTTCACCAGGGTACAGTATCTTCTCCAGGGAATGACCCCTTCTGACAATATGACCAAAGTAAGTCGTCTAGCCATTCTCACTTCCAAGGAGCATTCTGGCTGCATGTCTTCCAAGATAGATTTGTTTGTTCTTCTGGCAGTCCGTGGTATTTTCAGTATTCTTTGCCAATACAATTCTAAAGCATCAACTCTTCTTGGGTCTTCCTTACTCATTATCCAGCTTTCACATGCATATGAGGCGATTGAAAATATCATGGCTTGGGTTAGGCACACCTTGGGATTCAAAATGACACCTTTGCTATTCAATTTTGCAGATTTGCCCAGTGCAATATGACATCTGATTTCTTGACTGCTGCTTCCATGGATGGTGATTGTGAATCCAAGTAAAACAAAATCCCTGACAACTTCAATCTTTTCTCCATTTATCATGATGCTGCTTATTGGTCCAGTTGTGAGGATTTTTGTTTTCTTTATGTTGAGGTGTAACCATACTGAAGACTGTAGTCTTTGATCTTCATCAGTAAGTGCTTCATGTCATGTTCACTTTTAGCAAACAAGGTTGTATCATCTGCATGTTGCAGGTTGTTAATGAGTCTTCCTCCAATCCTAATGCCATGTTCTTCTTCAGATAGTTTAGCTGCCTGGATTATTTGCTCAGTATACAGATTGAGTAAGTATGGTGAAAGAATACAACCCTGACAAACACACTTCCTGATTTTAAACCACACAGTATCCCCTTGTTCTGCTCGAATGACAGCCTCCAGTCTATATACAGGTTCCTCATGAGTACTATCAAGTGTTCTGGAATACCTATTCTGCACAATGTTATTAATAATTTGTTATGATCCACACAGTCAACACACACAGGTAAGTATCTTTCTGGTAGTCTTTGTTTCAGGCAAGATCATCTGATACGAGTGAAGATATTCCTTGTTCCATGTCCTCTTCTGCATCCAGCTTGAATTTCTGGAAGTTCCCTGGTCAACATATTGCTGCAACCATTTTTATATTATCTTCAGCAAGATTTCACTTGTGATACTGACATTGCTCAATAATTTCCACATTCTATTGGCTTACCTTTCTTTGCAATGGGTGCAAATATGAATCCCTTCCAGTCAGTTGGCCAGACAGTTGTCTTCCAAATTTCTTAACACAAATGAGTAAGCGACTCCAGAGCTACATCCATTTGTTGAAACATCTCAACAGGTATTTCATCAGTTCCTAGAGCCTTGTTTTTTTATTAATTCCTTCAGTGAAGCCTGGACTTCTTCCTTCAATGCCACTCGTTCTTGATCATATGCTATCTCCTGAAATAGCTGAACTCTGATCAATTCTTTTTGGTACAGTGACTCTGTGTATTCCTTCTATTGTCTTTTGATGCTTCCTCCATTATTTAATATTTTGCCCACAGAATCCTTCAATTTGCAACTCAAGGGTTGAATGTTTTCTCCAGTTCTTTCAGCTTGAAAACTGCCAAATGCATTCTTCCCTTTTGGTTTTCTAACTCCAAGTCTCTGCACATTTCATCATAATACTTTATCTTGTCTCCTCGAGCAACCCCTTGAAATCTTATGTTCAGCTCTTTTATTTAATCATTTCTTCCACTCACTTTAGCTACTCTCTGTTCAAGAGCAAATTTGAGAGTCTCTTCTGACATCCATTTTGGTCTTTTCTTCCTTTCCTGTCTTTTTAATGACTTTGGATTTCTTCATGGAGGGAAGTTAGTTTCTGTTCATAGGGGAAGAATAACTTGGAGAAGAAGGTGAGAGTGGTTGCACAACTTGAAGAATGGAGTAAGTGTCACTGAATTTTACATATACAAATTGTTGAACTGGTGTATATTTTGCTATACATATTTTCAACAATAAAAAAAAATATCTTGCTTATAATGCAAATCTTCCATCAAGCCAGGCAATCAAAAACTGTACTCTTACTGAGCTTGACAAGTTTTCTTTTCTCCCGAATTTTCTAGTACAACATAGTAGAATCATTCTACTTCTGTATACCTTCACCTGAAAGTTGAAATTTTTATCACATACACAAAAACACAATTAACATCTTTGCAACCCAACTTTTCCAAATGTATTTTACTGTTTTTTCAACAAAAAAACTTAACCTGGTTAGAATTACCAAAAATGTTCAAATACAAGGAAAGGTTTACTCCCCAAAAACTCTCTCAGAAAAGGAGGTAGCACTCTTTACTGAAGTAAGGCTCTTCTATTATTACAAGGTGTTATGTACTCCCTTATTTGAGGAAGACAAATGATCCAAACAGACCTTAAAATCAAGCTAATTTTATATGCTGATAGAGGTTCCTTAAACTTGTTTAAAAAACAAAATGGAGGCAAAAAAAAAATTTTTTTTAAATAACAGATTTAATCATTATTCTTAGGAGTATGATCTCACAGTGCCAAGTGCTAGATGTCATTTTTAACCAACCTTTCAAAGATCACTTTTAAAAAGTACCATGGTTGTTAAGTGTTATGCTTAAAGACCCCAGAAAAGCCCAAAGAAACAAACAGCAGGGGCAGCGGTCATCCCAGTGGAAGCATAGGGCAAAACAGGACCAGGCTGGAAAAGTACTTTTCACTCAGTACCTTTTATTTTTCATTTTTGAATCCTGGAAATGTATTTAGTCAAAAAGGAACCAAAAAAATAACTGAAGGTAGAAAACCAATTTACTCTGTAAATTTTCACCCAAACCACAATGAAAAGTAAAACAAAAGTGGAGGTGGTTAGCTGCCAGCAATCACAAAAATACACCTTTTTAAAAAATGCAAAACAAACTGCCTGAAGGTGCTGTCAATGGTTATTTGAGATTTGGGCCAGAATCTTACAGATTCAAAAAGGGGTACATGTCATCAGCAAAATCTAGGCAGCAGGAAATTCTATAAGACAAATGGTTTTGTTTTTTTTCCAACAAATAAATTACAACATCCAAAAAAAAGTGAAAAGAAAGAGGATTCTACAGAGACTGAGTGATTAAACTTACTCAGAAACTGCGACTGTGGCTCTTATCTGGATTCTGTTTCAAACAATCATGAAACAAATAGGGAAATTTAATCACTGATTGGCTGTTTAATGATATGAAGGATTTCTTTTGTGTGTGTATTAATAAAATTGTAGTTCTGGTTAAAAAAAAAATCTCTTTTGCAGATACATACTAAAATATTTATGAACAAAATGATTTAGTATGTAGAATTTGCTTCAAAATAATTCAGGGAGAAAGGAGGAATCTAGAGATCTAAAACAAGACAAGCTTGGCCATGAACTGACAATACTGAAAATGAGGAATGTGTATGTGAGTGTATTTTCATAAATGTTTCATATTTTCCATTAATAAAAATTAAAATAAAAATAAGTGCTAAGATGGAAGGGGAGATGATGTCCTCTAACTGCTTCCCAAATTCCCTATCATCTGAGGGCATTTGCTTAAAAAAATACAAATTCCAAGGTCCCATCCTAAACCTCCAGAATCAGATTCCCCCATTCTTATCAGGAAAGTTCAGGAAATCATGTTATATGACTACAGTGCAGTAAATTACATGGTATTACTTTTCTAGCCATAGTCTTTGTAACTCCCACTTTGCCGTGAACAAGTAAGAAGCTGCTTGTTAACGTCATCCACCTGAGGCAGCATAAAGTAATCTAGGAGAGTTTGCTCCCTCTCAGGTATGTAGAACTTTCATGTTGGGACTGGTTGGTTTTACCACTTTGCCAGGCTCAAAATGAGCCCTCCGAGAGGCAGAAGGAAGCTCTCTGACTGCTGGCTGAGAGAGATGCACTGCTCAGAGAGAGACATGCTATTGAAAGAGACTAAGAGAAATGGCCAGCTAAGAGAGACTGAGCACGTTCCTGAACTTGAATTGTAGAGCCTGTGGCTTCCCTAATAAACCCCAAAATCTGTGAGTTCTGTATGGCCACTGCAGTGAATTATCAAACCCAGCAGAGAGGTGGTGGGTGCCACAGGAGGAATAGCTGTTGTCAAGGTTGGTAAGAGGGCTGGAGGATGGTGGCATGTCTGGCCTCATAAGAAAAGGCTTTGGGTCGCTGATAATGATTCCATCTACCTCTTGTGGAGTGAGAGGAGGTCAGAAGATGCCACCTCCCTGACCCTTTAGCAATGACTCAAAAAGTACTCTAAGGCAACAAAAAGATACGTGTAACATTCAGTAACGTTTAATGTTTGATAATGTTATTTAATGAAATGTGAAGGTGGAAAAAAATGGAAAATGGGAAAAAGGCCACTTCAAAACTGCACATGTAGAGATCCGGCAAGATGGCGGACTAGGCAGAAAGACTGCACAGACTCTCTTCAACAAACAAAAGGGAAACCAATTAACACAGACACAGAAGATAATCCTGGATCCCCGAGTCTTGAAGGGAAGGATATACAAGTGGACTAAACCCCAAAAAGCAGAAGAGTTTGCGTGAAAATACCAAAAAGGGAGAGACAGAGCTGCGGTCTGGCAGCGATCCTGAGCAATCCTGACGGCACAGACAGCTTGGAGGTTCCCAAGTGGTGGTAGGACCTAAGAATTAACCTAAAAATCACCGTGCTAGCCAGG
>NW_006921731.1:1322603-1327298 GCF_000298275.1 Orycteropus afer afer
CTACAGAAGTAGATTGTCCAACCTTCCTTCCAAGGAGTGGCTGGTGGGTTTGAACCGCCAGCCTTCTGGTTAGCAGTCAAGTGCCTTATACACTATGCTACCAGAGTGCCTTCTTTAGTCATTAGGGAGATGCATATCAAAATCACAATGAGGTACCACTTCATCCCCACTAGGCTAGTTAGATCAAAGTGCTGGCAAAACTATGGAAAAACTGAACTTTCAGCCAAATCATAATTTAAAATAATAATAATAATATGGAAAAACTGGAACCCTCATCCATTGCAAGTGGGAATGCAAAATGGAACAGTCACCAGGGAAAACAGTTCAGCTATTTCACAAAAAGTTATACACAGAATCACCATATGACCCAACAACTTCACTCGTAGTCTATCTAATGGACTGAAAGCAGGAATATAAGCAGATACTTATACACCAATGTTCACTAAAGCAATTTTCACAGTAGTCAAAAAATGGAAATAACCTAAATGCCTATCGATAGATGAATGGATAAACAAAATGTGGTATCTTGTGGCATATATTCCATACACAATGGAATACCATTCAGCCATAATGATACATGCTACACATGAAGGAACCTTGAAAACATTATGCTGAGTGAAAGAACTTAGTCACTAAAGGACAAATGTTATACAATCTTATTTAAATAAAATATCTAGAACAGGCAAATATACAGAGACTGTGGTAGTTAAGGTTATATGTCAACTTGCCTGGGCTTGGTTTTAGGTGGCTGGGCAGCAGGATGTAGTATTCCCTATGATGAGACTAATAATCAACTGCATGGTGGAATCTACTGTGAGCAGGTGAGTCCGTGCCTTAGGGATGTGGTTTGTTTCCAGTATATAAGCTGCAGCTGTGAAAAAGGTCTCTAGCTTTTGGCACATCTGAATCCTGCATTGGCCGAATCTTCATCTTAATGGGCTGCCATGTTGTCTGCCTATCTTGGGATTGTTAATGGACTTGAATTAGCGGCCTGCCGTGTTTCTTGATTATCTTGGGACTGTACCATTTTACTTGTCAACCTTGAGTTTGTCAGCCTCAGTAGCCAGCAGCTGCCTGAGTTAAGAGACATATCCAGCTCCAGTGGGCCAGGAGTAAAAGGTAGAGCTGAATCACAAGGTTGAGGGGCCTTCACTCAGCCACTAGAGCTGGCACTTTGAATTCAGACTTCTAGCCTCATAAATTTAAGAGAATAAATGCCTGTTTGTTAAAGTCATCCACTTGTGATATTTCTGTTAGAGTAGCATTAGAGACCCAAAACAGATCAAAGTTTATTAGTGGTTACCAGGAGTGGAAAGAAAGGGAGAAAGAGAGTCATTGTTTAAGGAACACTGAGCTTGTTAATAGTAATGGAATAATTTGAATACTGATAGTGGTTATGGTTGCACAAAATGAGTAGCATAAGTCACTGAATTGTGTATGTAAAACATGTTGAATTGGCAAACGCTTTGTTCTACACATATTTTTGCCACAATAAAACAATAGAGAAAGACTGCCTTAAGTTCAAGCCCATATAGTAAAATTTAAAGTTACCTTTATTAAGAGCCCACTACATGCCAGACACTAAGCAAAGTGTTTTCATGTAATAATTCAAAGTTTAGTAAACTGTGGCACACAAGTCAATTCCAATGCATAGACTACTGGTGTAAGTAAGGTTTTACTACAACACAGCCATACCCATCATGACACAGTAAAGTGCTCAGCTGCTAACCAAAACATTGCTGGTTCTAACCCATCAGCCACTCCATGAGAGAAAGATGAGGTGGTCAGGATCCATAAAGATATACAGGCCTAGAAAGCCTATGAGGCAGTTCTACTCTATCCTATAGGGTCACTATGAGTCAGAATCAACTTGATGGCAGTGGTTTGGGTTTTTTTCTGCATATGGCTGCTTTTGTGCTATAATAGCAGAGCTGAGCAGTTTCAACAGAGAGTGTACTGCACACAAAGCCTAAAATATTTACTACCTGGCTCTTTACAGGAATAGCTTGCTGACCTCTATGTTAGTTCTTTTAATCATAATAACACTTAAAGTGCCATCACTTTTTACAGAGGAAGAACTAGGCCTCAAGGAGGTTAAGTGACTGTCTCAAGATCACATTTCAGTATCAGAGCTTGAATCTGAACCCAAACTGTCTGACCTCAACAATCATGTGGCTTACCTACTGTATCATGCTGCCTCCAAAAACACACAGAACCAAGACAACATACATGTCCAGCCTGATAAACAGGATTTGCAAAGTTCATCTACACAACAGGATTCCAGGCAAACAAATAAGATAATGATCTACACTGGATAGGAAACAAAACCACTGTATATTTGGTGGAAAAAGTAGATTACAAAACCTACTTCTGTGTTAAAAAAAAAAAGAACTATGTTTGTGGAATTTCCAACTAAATATACCACATGTAGTTTCTGTCCTTCCCACTTAAAAGCCATTCTAAAATTACAGGACATAGATTTGAAAAGGCAAAAATCTACAAGGAGAAAGCATACAGGAGAATAAATAACAGTAAAGCCAATTAAATGAGAAATGGATACTAGAAAGCAGATAGATAAAGGATTACTGGCTAAGCCTACAGTGAGGATAAACCCAGAAAAAGGCTGCATCACACTACAGGACGCCAGACTATCTCAGAAATTGGAAGCCAGGGGATGAAAACAAGAGAATTAGATGAAAGTCTGTGACGTCAGACCTCCAGATCAGTCTGCAGATGTGTGTGTTCGTCCCCTACCCGGCAAAAAACCTAGCCTCACTTTCAGAAAAGTTGAACCAAAGCAGCTTTGGAATAATCAGGGATCACACATAGATGAGATGGGACAGCAACACATATTGAACAATGAGAAGTGCAGGCACCTCCCTCAATTTGATTCCCAGAATACCAGCAGCCAGGCATGTGCCTTCTAAGAGTGGAGGATTTCTCCCAGGAGGACTGAGCAAACTCAGAGGATCCATCTATACATCCAGTTGGGAACTCCACAAAATTACCCAGTCTTCAACCTATACTGAAATATTTAAGTCCTACCCATGCACAAAAAATTTCCAATCAGCTTTCTAAGGCTTCATCTTAAAATACAAATACATAGCCAAGACATCTGAGGAAAGCCCTACCATAAAAGACAGAAACCAAAATATTGAGGGGAAAAAAAAAAGAAGAAAAATGGGGCAGAAAGTAGAAGAAAATTTAAAACAAACCTATAATTAATATTGTCAGACAAATGGACATACTACAACCTCAAAACAAGAATAGGATGTTCCATGAAAGGAATATTCAATAAACCAAAACAATGTTCTTAGAAATTAAAGTTTGACAAAAATTTTTGAAGAAAAAAGTATTCATTATCTTCATAGATACGCATTATGAGAATTCTCAGAATCCCTAGGTAGTACAAACAGTTAACTTGTTTGGCTGCTAACCAAAAGACTGGAGGTTCAAGTTCACCCAGAGGCACGTTAGAAACCCTGATGATGTACTTCTGAAAAATCAGCCATTGAAAACCCAATGGAGCACAGTTCAACTCTGGCACACACAGGTAACTATGAGTCAGAGTTGACTTGGTGGCGATTGGTTCCGGTTTAAGAAATCTTTAAAAACAAAAAGATACCTTTAGTAAATAACTAAGGGAGCACAAGAAAACAAAAAAGGGAAAAATACTATTAATATCTTTAAAGAGCAAAATCAAGCTATTGCAACCAGAAACAAGAACAGAAAGGTATGAAAAAAGTCTACACTGGATAGGAAACAAAGCCACTGTATATTTGGTGGAAAAAGTAGGTTACAAAAGAAAGGTATGAAAAAGGTTACAAAACAGAAAGGTATGAAAAAAGTCAAACATGAGTTTTTTTAAACTAAAATTTTAGACATAAAAAATTTAATAGAAAGGTTAGAAGGTGAAGTTGAAGAAGTTTCAAAGCTAATAAAAGAAATTTAGTTATATTTGCGAGAAAAGAAAAAAAATGAGAATATCCATCCAGGAGATCAAGAACATTAGTTTTAATAGGCATTCCAGAAAAGGAGGAGAGAAAAAAGGAAAAATAAATAAATAATCTAAATTTCCCAGAACTTTTCTGGATTAGGGATGACTTCAACAACTGCATTCTATTTTACTCTTTCCCAACTCCCCACTAAAACTAGAGTAAATAAGAACAGACAAAACAAAACACAATGAAAACACACTAATGAGAAGAACTAGGTTACAGCAATCAAACACATCACAGCACTATTCACAATAGCAAAGAGATGGAAAAATCCTAATTGACCATCAACCGAGTAATGGACAAACTGTGGTGCATATTTACAATGGAATACTAAGCAACCCTAAAGAATTTAAGAATCTGCAAAACACCGTGTAACATGGATGAATTTGGAGGACATTATGCTAAGTAAAATAACTCAATCACAGAAGGATAAATATTGTATTAGTCCGCGATTGTGAAAAGTCAAGGAAAGGTTTATACATAGAAGGAAACTTTCTTTGATGGTTACCTGGGATGGGAAGGAAAGAGAGGGAAAATTTCTGAATAGGTTCAAAAAAAAAGAAGGATTTTATATATATATGTAAATGTGTGTGTGTGTGTTTATGTAGGAGCTCTGGGCTCTGGCAGTGACTGCTAACCAGAAGGCTGGCAGTTCAAACCCACCAGCCACTCCTTGGAAACCCAAGGAGGGGTCACT
>NW_006921731.1:1327398-1328691 GCF_000298275.1 Orycteropus afer afer
ACACATACACATACAATATACACACCATTGTTTTGTTTAAGGGGCACTGAGTTTATGCCAATAGGTAGCAGAGTATTTTGGAAAAGGATAGCAATAATGGTGGCACAACATGAAAAATGTATTCAATGTCCCTGAGCTATAAATACGGAAGTTGTTAAATTGGCAAAATATCTTGTTGTATATGTTTTCACCACAATTAAAAAAAAAAAAAAAAAAACTATGGAGCTTAGTTCTACTATGACACACATGGGGTCACTATGAGTCAGAGCTGACTCTATAGCAACTAGTACTGGTAAACAGAAACTCAGTACTTCTTTAAGCAATGACTCCCCATTACCCTCCCCCCCCCATCCCCAGTAACTGCTAATGACCTTTTGTCTCTGGATTTGCCCATTCAAGATATTTTATATAAGTAAGATCACCTAATATTGATCTTTTTGTGTCTCAGTTATTTCATTTAGTAAGTCCTCCATTCTTAATAATAAGTTGACAACCAAAGTGATTATCACACAAATGAGGAAAGCCTCTAATGTGGAAGAGATCAACATAAACAGAAAAAACAACTTAAAGAAAACTCAAAAAAAAAAACCTGAATTTCCAAAAACAGATGAGAGATGAAACAAGAGAGACTGGGGGAAAAAAAAAAAACGTAAAAATTAAAGAGCTCTAGGATAATAAAAACATGACAGCTGAAAAGTGAAACTCAATAGTTAAGACATGTGGAAACAAGTAGTCCAAGGGGACTGGTAGACCATGCGATCCTCAGCCTATATGACCATGAGACCAAAAAAACTAGATGGTACCCAACCACCACTGTAAACCACTCAGAGGAGGATTGGGACAGGACATCCAGGATAGAGTGGAAGAACAACGTGGAACAAAACTCAAAATCATAAAAAAAAAAAACCAGGTTTGCTGATCTGATAGAGCCTTGAGAGACCCCTAAGACGCCTAAGAGAACCCTTGAACTCACTCCTGTGGCTTCCAGCCAAACAACAGACAGGCATATGGGGTGAACATGTACATCAGGTAAATACACTCCTTGGAACAATCAATCATGGGAGAACAGAAGGGTAGTGTTTGCATAGGGAGACAGCTCGTGTGGTCAGAGTGCATGGGAGGGAAGGACATAGGGAAGAGGTAACTACAGGAAAAAGTGGGAAGAGAGTGGTTACATTGTGGGGAATTGCAGTCAATGTGTTGTTGTTGTGTGCCATCGAGTCGGACCCGACTCATAGCAACCCCTCCTTGGGTTTCCGAGGCAGTATCACTACGGAAGTAGATTGCCCCATC
>NW_006921731.1:1328791-1330733 GCF_000298275.1 Orycteropus afer afer
CCCATCTTCCTTCCGAGGAGTGGCTGGTGGGTTTGAACCACCAGCCTTCTGGTTAGCAGTCAAGTGCTTTAGCCACTATGCTACCAGAGCAGTCAATGTAGTGAGACTAAATATGTATGAAATGCTGTATGGAAAATGAATTTGCTCTGTAAATTTTCACCTAAGTCACAATTAAAATTTTTAAAAGTAAGGAAAACTCCTACAAAGTAAAGCAATAAATTGGCTAGAAAGAAAAAAGGTAATACAATTTAGAGGACAAGTCCAATATCCAAATAACAGAAGCACTAGAAAAAGAAAACAAAATATATGGAAAAGAAGCATCAGAAAAAATAATTCAAGAAATTTTCCTACAACTACACTACATGGGTTTCTAGACTACAGAGCCTATCGAACACCCAGTAATCATGTGAAGTACCAGATCTCTGGAATCAAAAAAGATTCTACAAGTTTCTAGAGAGAGAATTAAAAAAATAAAAATAAAAAATATATACATATACAAAGGATCAGGAATCAGAATAGCTTCAGACATCTCAACAACACTGGAAGACAGAGAAAGAGTGCCCCTTTGGAATTTTGATCGCTAAGAAAAATTATTTCCGACCTAGAATTCCGAAACTAGTCAAACCTGTAATCAAAGTGGAAGGTAAAATAAAGGCAAGTTTTCCCCAAAACATAGTTCCCATGTACCCTTTCTTTCTCAAAAGGGACTAGAAAAATCATTCCCCCAAAATGTGGGAGTAAACCAAGAAAGAAAAACATGGGAAGCCACAGAATATAGGAAACAAGACACAACAGAGGAGAGATATGAAAGGCAGCTAGCTGGTGAAGAGAGATTCCAGAAAGACCGCTGTCAGCCGCTCAATGGTGCAAACAGTTCCAATCAGAGCAGGACAACAGAGGGCTTCAGGAGTAGGCCTCCAAGGAAAAAACAAAAGGCACAGATTACTTATTTTGACAGTGTTGAGAAGAATGTTATGGGCCTGGCAGTCTAGGGATGAATTAGTGAAGGGTACAGAGAAACTTAAGAGAAATAACATGGCAATAATTAACTAATAAGGTTTTGTTTTTCTTTTTACAGTTTCTCCCAGTCATTTATTTATTTATTTATATTGTGATTTGGACGAAGATTTACAGAGCAAATTCACTTTCCATACAGCAGTTCACACACACTTTGTCTCATGACATTGACCACTGTTTACCACAATACAATAGCTCCCCTCCCACTTCCTCCCCATAGTTACCTCTTCCCAGTGTCCAGCCCTCCATGCACTCCTGCCCCGAGGTGTCTCCCTGTGCATATGCTGCCCTTCTTTCTCTCATGATTGTTCTCTCCAAGGAGTGTATTGACCTGAGGTAAATGTTTAACTCATATGCCTGTCTTTTGTTTGGCTGGAAACCACAGGTGTGGGTTAAATTCCAGACCTGAAGGGCAGCTAGGAGCCATAGTCTCAGCAGTTCCACCAGGCTCTATCAGACCAGCAAACCTGGTCCAACCCCCCCCCCTCTTTTTTTCCCCCAAATGATTTTGAGTTTTGTTCCATTGTTCTCCCTCTCTATCAAGGATCTCCTACATAGATCCCCTTCCATGTGGAAGACATTGGTAGCCAGGCACCATCTAGTTCTTCTGGTCTCATAGTCGTACAGGCTGCAGATTGGATGGTGTACTAGTTGCTAGGACTGTTTCCATGAATTTTGGTTTTCTTCATTCTTCTTTGCTCTAGACGAGGAGATCCATCATTGCATCTAGATGGCAGCTTGCTAGCTTTTAAGATCCCAGTCGCTACTCGCCAAAGTAGGAGATGAAACAATGTTTTGTATAGTATGTTATGCCAATCGAGCTTGATGTCGCCTGCGACTATGGTCCCAAGCCCACAGGTTCAACTACTCGGTCCCTCTGGGTAGCTGGCTGTGACCAAGCAGTGACCACAACCTTGCCCCTTGT
>NW_006921731.1:1332971-1337200 GCF_000298275.1 Orycteropus afer afer
CCGACTCGATGGCAAATAACAACAACAACAACAACATTGTAAACGTTATCGATTTCCTTATTTCTTTTTCACTAATAAGGTTTCATAAGAAAGGAAATGTCATCAAAGTATTAGGTAACTCAGATGTGAACCCAGTGTTAATAACAACATCAACAAATACTGAGTTAGTAAAAAACTGCATTATAACCTCGTAGGGAGGCAGTAGAATGGGAACTGAATGTGTTTGTGGATTTGGTTGCTGCTGAAAGAAGCTAAGAGAACTAAATTCTCATCTTTGTAGGAAATCAGATGATGTCTAAAATGGAAAAATCAGTAAATAGTACAAAATTACTCAGAAATATAGAGGTAAATACTAGACAAAAGAGCTATAAGAGACAAAAGGGATGCCTCTGAGGAGCAGTAGTAAAAGGGCAGAATGTTTCTCATCCTCAGTTACAAGCTATGTTGAAAATTAGTTTCTTTTCAATACTATTCTCCCCTTCTTCTATAGTAATAGATTATCTGGGTATAAACCTGCCCAGATGAAGGTTAATTTCCCAGCCTTCCTTGAAGCTAGGTTTTGGCCAGGTTTCTAGATTCTTGTCCATGAAGTGGATATGCTGTGCACACCTTTTGAGCCAATCCTTTAAAAGAGAAGGAGCACCCTTTTCTCTTTTCCCATTCCTCACTGAAATGTCAGATTCCTATCAGAGCAGCCATCTTAGATCACAGATGGAAACATGTTGAGGGGTGGCAGAGCAACAAAAGAGATGACACCAGGGACCCTGACACTGGGGAACCATGTTTTTTAAACCAAACTAGCTTAATCCATTCTTAAATTTGTTTTGTTTATTTGTTTTTAAAACCAGTGTTATTTTGGTCTCTGTTAGAACAGCCAAACCTACATCCTAAACAAACATATCAATTCTAAAAATAAAACATAGCACTAAATTGAGGCTTATGAATAACTCTGAGAGTTATTTTCGAAAAGAACCACAGTAGCTTCCTGAACCCCTGCTTATTTTAAATTGAGAATAGCTTTTAATAACACTCAGGATGAAACTAGAAAGACCAAATAGATTTAATCAAGAGTATTAAAAACAGACCCTTGGCCTGAATTTTACTCACCTTCTGGGTTTCTGAACAGGAGTCATATTCATCTAAAAATTCTAGCGAGGGAGAGCTTTTATCAATGACTGTCCTTCGGTCACCAACTGGTTCCTCACTGGGTTTCTCCTGAGGGTCCAGAACCACTCTCCTGTCACAGAAACCACTCTTCTCCACCACAGCCTTGTCCTCCTCTGCTCTGACCTCTGGGACTGGCTCTTTTTCTGTCTGAGAAGCAGAGACCATGACACTCCTGGCTGGCCCTCTTCCATGGGTAGGACGTTCCCTTATGCTCGGTTTTGCCCTAATGGCAGCCTCACCCTTCCTTTTTGGCATCGATTTCCCCAGGATACCCTGGATGGCCTTCAGGTATATCATTGTAGAGCCTTGGTCTCGAAGTCTCTCCCTCCTCCTTTTCTGGACCTTGTTTGGTTCCTCTGTCATATCATTCTGACCCTCAACTTCGGTTGCAAATTCAGAGTTTGTGAAGTTACGGGAACTATCCTTAGAATCAACCTGGAAGAAAAAAAATATTTTAAAAGGGTTGTCTCAAGGACGATTACATATATGAAGTACTTTGCATATTATCAACCAGTAGTGATTTCACCACCCAAGGGAAAAGTCACACTCCCATTGGTGTTGTGGCTAAGACAATAATTTTCCTCAAGGTGGCAGTGTCTATCCTCCCTCAGTGAGACCTGCCACTGTAAAGGACTTTGAATTTCTGCCATTTCTTATTAATTTTCACCTTGTCACACTCATTATCATCATACTGCAGTGAGAAGGAATAAGCTGAGAGATGGATAGTCTAGTTATACTAGACTGTTACACATAAATTTTAAGTTTAGACTATAAGCTCCTTGAAGGCAGGAACTACCACATACAGTATCTCAGAACAAACACAGACTGAACAGCTGTTCAAAATTTTAGCATTGGAAGGGTCCTTAGAGATCAGCTACCTCAATCCCAATCTAAGAGACAAGGAATATAAGGGGCCTGTGAGGGGAAAGGCTGGCCCATGGAGAGACAACGGCAGACTCCCAATCTCCTGAGCACAGTGTTCTTCATACTATATTCCAAGCCTCTAAGTTCTTTATAAACTCCTTCTCCCAAATCATAACCTTGGTGTTAGAAGGTGCCTCCATCTCCCAGCCTGCACCAGGGTCAACCAAGAGACATTAGCTACCTACCCCGTCCACTCCCAGAATCTCCTCAGAGACAGAGGGGGAATCTCAGCCCCTCCCACCCCACCCCTGCCTCCCCCAGAAGTCTATGGGGAAGAAGTGAGACTTTATTAAAGGAGCCCTGGTGGCACTGCAGTTAAGCGCTTAGCTGCTAACTGAAAGATTGGCAGTTCAAACCCACCCAACGGCTCTATGGAAGACCTAGCAATCTGCTTCCATTAAGGCCATTAAGGCCATATTCTCGTGGCACAACTCAGTAAACTGGCATAATACAGTTTATGTTTTACCCTTAGTTTGGTAAGTAGTGACTAGGGTCTTAAAAGTTTGCAAGCAGACATCTAACAAACAAGGAGCTCTGGCTGCATAGTGCCTAACGCATTTGACTGCTAACAAGAAGACTGGCGGTTCAAACCCACCAGCCACTCCTCAGAAGGAAGACTGGGCAATCTACTTCCACAGTGATACCGCCCTGGAAACCCAAGGAGGGGTCATTATGAGTTGGATCCAACTCGACAGCAGTGAGTTTGGTTGGTTTTTTTGGATCTAACATACAACTATCGGTCTCTACCAATCTGGAGCAAAAGAGAAAGAAGGAAATCGAAGACTAAGAGAAGAACTAGTCTACAGGAATTATTGTCTGCATGAACCATGGCCTCACCTATCCTGAGACCAGAGATAGATGTGCCTGGCTACCACTACCAATCGTTCTTATCAGGGCCACAATAGATGGATCCTCACAGAATGGGAGAAAAACGTGGAACAGAACTTCAAATGTTTTCAACAAAAAACGACTTACTCTGGACGAGTCAAAACTAAAGGAATCCCCAAGATTATGCCTCTGAGCTACTCTAAACCTTAAACTAAAACTTTTAGCTAAATAACAGGTTAGCTCATAAAATAAAGACTATTACAGCACTCATTTAAAAAATCATTTATATAATGCCAAATGGTCAACAATTACTCTAAAGCAAAAATGAGAAGGGAGGGGCTGGGAGGTTAACTTACTAAACACAGAACAAAAATGAAATAATGAGAATATAGATACAATGTGAAGAATGTAACCAGTGTCACTGAATGATTTGTGTAGAAATTGTTAAATGGGACTCTATTGTGCTATGTAAAGTTTCATTTAAAAAAAAAAAAAAGATTACAGCCAAGAAAACTCTATGGGGCAGTTCTACTCTGTCATTCTAGGGTCGCTAAAAGTCAAAACTGGAGTGCTCAGCACCCAATAACAACATGAGTAAAAAGTAGCAGAATAACAAGCACAGTGTAATCTCTTTGGGAAAGGCAAAAAAAAAAAAAAAAAAGACTCAATTATATATCAATTATAATTAAATATCTTTGTAAAAACAAAACAAAAATACATTAAACTTTTGTAAATACATAAGTACACATATTAATATAACCATATTTTTTCCTAGGACTCAAATTTCTGATAGCTGTTAACTTTAGGGAAATGAAGAGAAACAGTGGCTTTTACTTTCATTTTAAGGTGCTCTGAACTTTCTGGATTTTCTAACTTTTTACATGATAGACATTTAAAAAAAAATGCCTACAGGAATTATCTGGAGAAGGAAATTAGGAGCCACTACATGTTTCTAGGGAGCTCTGGTAGCATAGTGCCTAAGGCACTTGACTGCTAACAAGAAGGCTTGCGGTTCAAACCCACCAGCCACTCCTGAGAAGGAAGGTTGGGCAATCTACTTCTGTAGTGATACTGTCTTGGAAACCCAAGAAGGGGTCGCTATGAGTCGGGTTCGACTCCACGGCACCTAACAACAACAACATGTTTCTACATGAAACAAAAAACCTAATAAATATTTAAAATTGATTTGCTGGCAGCTGCCATCTAGATGCAGCAATGGGTCTCTCCTCGTCAAGAGCAAAGAAGAAAGAAGAAAACCAAAATTAATGGAAACAATCAGTCCTAGCGACTAGTACACCATCCGATCTGCA
>NW_006921731.1:1337760-1352006 GCF_000298275.1 Orycteropus afer afer
AAAAAAAAAAAAAAAAAAAATTGATTTGCTGGCTCCCTGGGTTTGTCCTATAGATTACAGCCCCAAATTGCCCAGCCTACTTCTTCAGTTCCTCTTCTGACTGACACATTTACCCACTGAAACCCACTGCCATCAAAGCAACTCCAACTCAGAGAGACCCTAACACCTGCAATCTCCGGCTGCCACACCTTACACACTGTCACCAGCACATCTTATTCTTCCGCTTGCCATACCCTTGGCCCCAGTCCCATTTTAGGCTCAGTAAATTCCCACTCATCCTTCAAGGCTGAACAGCCATTCTTTGCTTCTCCCCGTCTGCTGTGGGACCAGCTACCTCTTTCCTTGTCACCCCAGGACAGATGTAAAACAATATAGAAAGATGAGATTAATAGCAAACTGCTAAAGCAGACATTTGCTACTTACCTCTAAAACCGAAAAACCAAACTCACTGCCATGGAGTCAAATGGACTCATAGTGACCCCTCCTTAGGCTTCTGAGTCGGTATTGCTATGGAAGTAGATTGCCCAACCTTCCTTCCAAGCAGTGGCTGGTGAGTTTGAACCTCCAGCCTTCTGGTTAGCAATCAAGTGCCTTAGGCACTATGCCACCAGAGCTCCCTTACTCACCTCTAGCCAACTGTTACATTATTTCAATACAGATCCAGAGTTACAAAGTCTGATTTTTCAAGCAAAACCAGAATCCTGAACATACACATATTCATTCATTCAACAAGTATTTATTGAGCACTTACTATGTGCCAAAAGGTACTTTTATGCAGTTTTGATTCAGAGTCAAAAACATACCAAAATGCCTGCCTCTTGGGGCTTATATTCTAGTTGATGAGTGAGAGGAAAACCAAAGGCTAACCAAGACAAACAACTGAAATACGTATGTAAGAGAAGGAAAAGTGCCAGGGAGAAAAAATAAACAGGAAAAGGAGAGGGGGCCATCCATGTCTTGAGTTCAAGGTAGACATTAAGGCTTGCAGTATAAATGTTTAATGTTATTTTCTAAAAATGTAAATACTATGAGGACCTAGCAGACCCTCTTCAGACTACAGACCACGAGTTTGTCAACCCTGATAAAGAAGACCAAGGCTGTATTTGGGGGAGAAAAAAAGAAAGATCTGGAGAGTTCAGAATATAATAAAACCAAACCCACTGCCAGTGACTTGATTCCAACTAATGGCAACCCCATGTGTTTCAGAATAAAACTATGCTCCACAGAGTTTTCAATGGCTGAATGTTTTGGATGTAGATCACCAGGCCTTTCTTCTGAGGCACCTCTGGGTGGGCTCAAATATCCAACCTTCTAGTTAACAGCTGAATATGTTAACCATTTGTACCACCCATGGACTCTCTTAGGATTGCTAATATCAACATCCACATATCCTATCCTCACTCAACACCAGTGATTTTTATAAAATGCAAATTTGCCTTCTCTCTATATCTCACTGCTATAGAGTTGATTCCAATACACGGTGACCCCACAGGACAGAGTAGAACTGCTTTATAAGGTTTCCAAAGCTGTAAATCTTCATGGAAGCAGGCTGCCACATGTTTCTCCCCATGGAATGAATGGTGGGATCAAACTCAACTTTTTGGTTAGCAGCCAAGCATTTAACCACTCTACCCTGTATAAACTCTCCAAAGGCTCAGAATAAAATTCAAATTTCCTTAACTTTAATAATACCTTCCTGCAACCTGCCCCTTCCCCAAGCTCTCCATCCTCCATCCTCAGCAACTTACTCTATCATACCACTGTGGGGCAGTCATATGACTTTTCATTCCTCCAGCACTCCTACCAGACTAGCAGGACCATGTCTTTCCACCTCATGGTTCCTAGTTCTAACAGTATGGTTGGCACACAAAAACCCTCACACACTTATTGAATGAAAGCAAGGCACAGGTAGAATCCAAAGACATGAGACAGAACTGGTCTATTTATCACTGCACTGTTGTTGCTGGCCCTGACTCATGGCAACCCCATGCACAACAAGATCAGACTGTTGTGATCCATAGGGTTTTCACTGGCTGATTTTTGGAAGTAAATTGCCAGATTGCCAGACCTTTCTTCCCAGTCTGTCTCAGTGTAGTCTGCTCAAACCTGTTCAGCATCATGACAACATGCAAGCCTCCAGTGACAGACTGATAATGACAATGGCCAGAAATTAAACCTAGAACTCCCACACGGAAGGCAAGAATCCTACTACTGAACAACCACTGTCCTCTATCACTCCATTAAACTAGGTTCTCTCAAACAAGGCCCTCTAGGCCTTAATGAGATAAAGGTGGGCCCATGCTAGAATTACACCCACACAGACTAGAGGTCATACCCTGAAATTTTGAATCTTGACCTGCAGAACAAACTGAGCTAGGGTGTAGCACACCTTAAAGACTAAATAAAATAAATTTCCTGCCCCTCCTGATACCAGGCTTCACTCCATCTGTAATTATTTATCACTGAAGCTAAATTTAATTAATTAACATTATTTTACATTGTCCTCAAGTCCAAATAAATTGTATCAAGGATTATTGACAAAATTAAATTGTATGATCGAAGTCCCCATATTTACCTAATTTACATTTAAATCATACTCAGTTTTCTTATGCCAAAGACAGAGTTTTTCAACTCATTATTATTGTGACCAATAAAAAAAATCCACGTGCCCATACACAATCTCTGACTGTGAGGTCCATATTGAAAAAACTTGGATATTTAGCCTGAGTCCCCAGAAGAAATAGCCAACTACATCATCACCACTCAGCTCCACCTAAAAAGTCACTGAATAAAAGCTTAAAAGAATAAATCCACCCTCTTTAAACCCAAAAAAACCAAACTCACTGCCATGGAGTTGATTCTGACTCATAGTAATCCCCACTGGGTTTCCGAGGCTATAAATCTTTACAGAAGTAGATCACCCCATTTTCCTTCTGTGGAGCAACTGGTGGGCTTGAACCGATGACCTTCTGGTTGGCAGCCAAATGCCTCATCTACTATGCCACCAGAGCTCCTTCCACCCTCCTTAGGGCCTATTTTTATTACTTTTATAAAACAACTTCCTCTTGGGGCAGCCCATCCCACCCTAAACAAGACCCTTCCTCCACTCCTCCAGGGTCCCTGAGTGGCACAAACGGTTTGCTAGGCTGGTAACCAAAGGGTTGACAGTTTCCAGCGGAGCCTTGGAAAAAAGGTCTAGCAGTCTGTTTCAGAACCAAGAAAACCCTATGGAGATTAATTCTACTTGATAAACCATGAGGTCACCATGAGTAAGCAACAGGTTTTTCCCCCACCCCCACTTCTTCACAAGAAGAACTCCTTCTCAACCTTTGAAGGCCCAGAGCTCCAAAACCTATTATGTAAATGCAAAGAGGGTAGTGATCTTTGTCCATTTTGTTCCTGGAGTTCCTGAGAGTATCCCAAACACCTAGAACACTGCTTGGCAAAAACTAGGCCCTCAATATTTGTTCAAAGCCTGACAGAATGACTGGATGATAAATATACTACCCCAGGCCCACCAGCCACACTCCTCAGAAGGAAGGTTGGGTAATCTACTTCTGTCATGATACCACCTCGGAAACTCAAGGAGGGGGTCGCTTTGAGTCGGGTCCCACTCAATGGCAGTGAGTTTGGTTTTGCTTTGGAGCCTGCCCCCAACATATTGCCACTGAGTTGATTCTGACTCATAGTGACCCTATAGAACAGAGTAGGATACAGGCTGTAAATCTTTATAGAAGCAGACTGCCTCATCTTCCTTCTGCTGTGCAGCTGGTGGAGTCAAACCACCAACCTTGTGGTTAGCAGCCAAATACTTTAACCACTACACCACCAACCTGCTCCAACAACAAAAAATTCACTGCCATTGAATCAGTTCCAACTAATAGTAATCTTGGGTTTCCAAGATGGTATCTCTACAGAAGTAGATTGCCCAGTCTTCCTCCTGAGGAGTGGCTGGTAGGTTTGAACTGCCAGCCTTCTGGATAGCAATCAAATGCTTTAGGCACCATGCCACCAGTCCCAAGTACTCCTCTAATCTTCAAGTGAGTTCCCATAAAGGAACTAAATGTTTGTCCTCCAAAACAATCTCCTCCCAGCCACCATGCAAAACTCCAATGTGGTAGGAACCATAGCTTTGGTGAAAACCCACACCAGGAACCACATTCTTAATTTTTGTTCTGCAATTTTGAATGGTTCCAAGTACAAGGTCCTTAAATTTACAATTAAAATATAATACATGTGTCTCCTGAACACTTAGTAATTCTCCAACATAGCTGAACATTACAATATTCTGGGGACAAGGAGACACCTAGACCACACTCCAACCCAATTAAACTGAGCCCAATTAAATCAGTTCCTCCAGGTGGGAGGCAGGCACCAGTATTTTACAGGTAGTTCCAATGTGCTGTCATGTTTGAAAACCGCTTCTATACTGAACTTCAGGCCACCCCTTGGGCAACTGCTTGGTATTCTGGATTTGCAGGGAGTTGACCTCTGGAAAGGCCCTAAGAACCTTCAGAGACATGATCTTTTACAGTGTTTTTCCACCAAAATTCTCATCCCCAACCTGCCAAGTCACGTGGAAGGAGATTCCCCGTTGCAAGGCGTGGCAGCCACCTACCTTAAGGCTGCAGGCTTCCTCCTTTAGAGAAGCCATTTCTTCTAGAGAGGGGCTGGCAGAGCGCAGAGGCGATCCCACTGAAGAAAGGAACCCCTCAGTGCCCCGAATCACGCAGCCTTTGGAGGCGGTCCCGCCCACAACTGGGGCTGAGGAACGAGAGGAGTAGGAGGAATTTCCGCGGCAGGATGAGCCCCAGGATAACCTCTGCGTACAGGCCACATCGTCCTCCTTCTTGGCCTTCAGGCGACTGGGGTTGCAAGCCCCTCCTGAACGCGATGCAGAGCTGACAGCTGGCTGGCTGGAGGGGGCCACATCATTGGGCTCCCGGAGGCAGCTGCGTTTGCTGGGACACCCTTCCGAAGTGTTGCTCCAGTGGTACTTGACCTTCCGCCGCTCCGACGCCATGGGAACCTGCCAGGGAAAGAGATTGCCTGGATTCCACAACCACCCTCCCTAGCTGGCCCACCTCTGACTACCACCCCCGAAGGAAGGCAACCCGTAAGGCCAGAGCCAGGGCTGGCCTCACTGACCTTTCCCCCTTCTTTCCACCACCCATCACAGTTATCAGGGTTCAAGAGATGCCAAAGCGCTTTGGAGGTGTCGAAAGGAACCAAGATTTACGAAAGGCTTCGGTTTGGCTTCCAAGACCACAACGTGCTTCCAGGGTTACCAATCGCCTCAGTTTGCACAGCTTCACTTCAGAGACGTGAAAGGGCTTCCGGTACTACAGAGCGCCTCGATTTAGTTTGGAATACAAAGCCCTTCAGAGACGTCAGAGCGCTTCTAAAGACTACAAGGAGCTCTAGAAGCTCGCGTGGCGCCCACACCCGCAATTCTCTGGAGGCGCGGGCCGCAGGGGGCGGGCGGAGGGCAAGGCCGCCCAACGCGCAGCAGCCCGATCCACTCCCGCGGCCCTGCCAAGCCTCCAGCAGAAGGGGCCCGAGCCGCCTTCAAGAGCCCGCGGCACCGCAGTAAGGCGCCTCAGGGGCCCCGCCCAGCCGCCCCTTCCGTCCCTGAAACTGCTGCCTAGACTACGGCCCCACGCCCGGACGTCCCTTGTGGCTGTCTACTCGCCGCCCACCCAACTCCTGAGGCTTTGGCCTAGCCTCCGCCGGAGCTGCCTGCACAAGGGTTTCCGCTGCGCCCCCGAAAGAGCCCTGCGGCCCGCAGCCGGGTGTGTGCGGGGGTGGAGCCTGCGCTGAACAGAGGGCACCCATTGCTCTAAACCGCAAGGGGCGGGACTGAGAACAAGACAGAGCTCGCTTCTTGGTCAGAGGGCTTAGAGGCGGGACCTTACGCCTTTACGAAACTCGTCCATTGGTCGAAAGCCAGACCGGGCGAAGCCACTCACCTGGGCACAGAAAGCGCGAAAGCCGGGTCGACTTGCCTCAGGCCCGCCCTATGTTAGAGTGGGAACGTCCGTGAGCACCCTTTTCCCGAAGGGTGATCGGTACGGGTATTGTGCGCGTCCGGCTCCGAAATGCTCACCGATCCCACACCAAACCCTATGCTAAGCAACACATCACCCTGTTTTACAGTCAAAAAAATAGGCGCAGAGATACCAAGTGACACATCTAGAAGGTGGAAGAATTGAAATTAGAAGTTCGGGGGGGAGGGGAAGGCGAGGGGAATATATTTATGGAGCTCTGGTAGCATAGTGCCTAAGGCACTTGACTGCTAACCAGGAGGCTGGTGGTTCAAACCCACCAGCCACTCCTCGGAAGGAAGATGGGGCAATCTGCTTCCGTAGTGATACTGCCTGGGAAACCCAAGGAGGGGTCTCCATGAGTCGGGTCCAACTCGACGGCACATAGCAACAACAACAACATATATGATATATGTGTATGTCATATGTATGTATATATTATATATACATATATAGATATAGATACATGCCTGGCAAAAACACCCAAGTCAAATGACAAGGTACAGACTTAAAGATTTGCAACATACGACAAAGGGCTTACTATATAGAAACTCTTGTACATTTCTATATTAAACATACGTTTCTATTTGGAGTGTTAAAATGGACAAGAGGAATGAACCACTAGTTCACAGAAACAAATTACAAGAGTCTTAAACATATGAAAAGATAGCTCCATCTCAATCATTTAAAAAATACAAATCACCCAGTAGTTTCACAATGATCAGTGTGGTAATACAGCACATGGCTAAGGATGTGGAGATGCACACTCCCTTATACCAATAAGGGACTAGAAGATGAGCCACGAGGTTGGAAAGAGCTACAATAACTAATTGATCATCATGAAGGTGGTGTGGAATGAAGCAGTATTTCATTCTCTTGTACACAGGTTGCTATGAGTTGGAGCCAACTCAATGGTAACTAACAACTTTGGAAGGCAGCAAGAATGAAAACAGCATCAATTTCCAGCAATAGGAGCTGATCATATAATATTATTAGGGACTAGGCATACAGTGGAACACCAGATTGCAGTGCAATGAACCACTTAGTAGCCATGGTCTTTGTGATTCCCACCAGATGACTGCATGGGCTATGCAAATGTGAGGTTCTTGTGGCCCAAAAAGGGTATTGTATAGCTTGCTGATAATGCAAATAAGGTACATGACACCCTTGTAGGTGTAGGACCATGGAAATAAGGTGTATAAAAACCTAATGTGGGGTTGGTTGGTTTTGCCATCTTGTTGTTGTTGTTGTTATTTGCCATCGAGTCGGCCCCAACTCATAGCGACCCCTCCTTGGGTTTCCGAGGCAGTATCACTACGGAAGTAGGAATGCCCAACCTTCCTTCCGAGGAGTGGCTGGTAGGTTTGAACCGCCAGCCTTCTGGTTAGCAGTCAAGTGCCTTAGGCACTATGCTACCATCTTACTAGGCCTGAAATGAGCCATCTCAGAGGTAGAAAAGGGGAACTCACTACCATCAAGAGAGAAGAACCAGGAATGGAGCACATCACTGGACCTGAGATTCTTGTGCTGAGATGGCAGGGAGATGAGGCAGAGAGACAAAGGCAGCAGAACCAAGAGACCTGCATGAGACAGAGGGGTCTCCCTGCCCCCAAATGAGTGAGAAAGCTGAGTGCTTCGGGCAGGAAGCTTGCTGTCAGACTGGGTAGAATAGTGCCCTCTGGACACCTACTCAGCAAGGCTGGAAGAGCTTAGTAACACTGGCCCACGCAGAGCAGATACCAAAGCCAGAGTGTGACTGTGACTGTGACTTGGCTGAGAAGAAATCAGTTTGCTATAGCTCCTCAAATGTAGGATGGCTCCAGTGGCTGAGCTGAAAGAAAGAATGGGAAATGGTCAAGATGAGGTCAGAGTGTTGGGCAGGGGTTAGACAATGTGGGGCCTTGTAGTACATGGTTGTATAACAAAGTCATTTTGATTTTTCTGGAATCCAGATTCCTGGATTCATGGAATTGGAGTGACTCACCCATCCATTCACCTTTGGGTGTCCTTTTGGTGCCTCTAAGGAGCTGGTTCCCTGGAGTCACCTTCAGGTCAAAAAATAGCCTAGTAAGGGGCTAAATGAGACTGTTTTGCCTTAGGCATTAGGCTGGGTTAGAAAATTATCTTGTACAGTGAATTTTGAGAAGCAGGAACCCTAGGGTCAGGATAGAGTCTGTGTTTCAGGATGTATGGTATGTCTTCAGTGACTCTGTAACCAACCCTGAAACTGCACTGTGTTTGATATCATCTGCTGATAAATTAACATAAAAATGCCTATAATCCGTTTTCACTGTCCTTGCTTCCCAACATGCATTGCAGCGAATTACTTAATATGGCTCTTTTAGCCATGGCCTTTGGGACTCTTTGTGTGTGTGTGTGTGTGTGTGTGTGTGTGTGATTTGGGTGAAGATTTACAGAGCAAGTTTACTTTCTATACAGCGGTTCACATATACTTTGTCTCATGTCATTGACCACAGTTTACCACAATGCAACAGCTCCCCTCCCACTTCCTCCCCAAAGATACCACTTCCCAGTGTCCGTCCCTCCATACTCTCCTGCCCCCTGAGCTGTCTCCCTGTGCATAAGCAGCCCTTCCTTCTCCCATGATTGTTCTCTCCAGGGCGTGTGTCTACTTGAGGTAAATGTTTAACTCACATGCCTGTACTTAGTTTGGCTGGAAACCACAGGTGTGGGTTCAATTCCAGACCTGAAGGGTAGCTAGGGGCCATAGTCTCAGTGGTTCCACCAGGCTCCATTGGACCAGCAAACCTGGTCCCAACCATCTTTTTTTTTTTTCCCTCCAAATGATTTTGAGTTTTGTTCCACATTGTTCTCCCTCTCTATCCAGGATGGCCTTTGGGACTCTTACCAGATGATTGGGTAGAACTATAAAAATGTGAGGTGCTTGTGGCCCATCAAGGGGACTAGATAGCTTATTGTATCTTACTTTTTTTGGTTTCTATATATATTTTCTTTTTTTCAACTTGTCTAAGAATATTCCCTCTCCTGCCCTCCCATCCCTGGTAACTAACAAAAGAAGTTTCCTTCTATGTATAAACCTTTCCTTGACTTTTTATAATAGTGGACTAATATAATATTTGTCCTGTGATTGACTTATTTCACTCAGTATTTTGTCCTCCAAATTTACCAACTTTATGCAGTGTTTTGCCGATCATTATTCTTTAGTGTTGCATAGTATACCATTGTATGTATGTATCATGGTTGGGTTATCCATTCCTCCATTGATGTGCTCCTAGGTTGTTTCCATCTCTTTGCTATTGTGAATAGTGCTGCAATGAACATGGGTGTGCATATATCTATTTGTGTCCTGGCTCTCACTTCTTTAGGATATATACTGAGTAATGGGATTGCTGAATCAAATGGTATTTCTATTTCCAACTTTTTAAGGAATTGCCAGACTGATTTCCACAGTGGTTGTATCATTTTACAGTCCCACCAATAGTGTATGAGAGTCCCAATCTCTCCATATCCTTGCTATCATGTGTTATTTTCTGTCTTGTAGAACTTAGCTATTAGTACTGGGATGAGATAATATCTCATTGCTGTTTTGCTTTGCATCTCTCTAATGGCTTATGACCTCAAGCATTTCTTCGTGTATTTGTTGGCTGCCTGAATAACTTCCTTGGTGAAGTGTCTATTCATATCATCTGCACATTTTCTTTTTAATTTTTATTGTGAGTTGGGTGAAAGTTTGCAGAGCAAATTCAATTTCCATACAGCAGTTCATACATTTTCTTTCATGATATTGACTGCAATTCCCTACAGTGTAACAGCTCCCTTCCCACTTCCTCCCTGTAGTTACCTCTTCCCTGTATCCTTCTTTCCTATGCGTTCCTGTCCCCAGAGTTATCTCCCTGTGCAAGCACTGACCTTCTGTTCTTCCACAGTTGACCACTCTAAGCTCTAAGGAGTGTATCTACATGATGTAAATGTTCACCCTATATGCCTATCTGTTATTTGGCTGGAAGCCACTGGAGTGAGTTCAATTCCAGCCCTGAGGGGTAACTAGGGACCATACTCTCAGGGGACTCACCAGGCTCTATCAGACCAGTAAACCTGGTCTTTTATTTATGATTTTTTGAGTTTTGTTCCACACTGTTCTCCCACTCTATCCAAGATCTCCTGCACCTATCCCTTTCTGAGTGGTTGACAGTGGTAGCTGGGCACCACCTAGTTCTTCAGGTCTCATGGTCATATAGGCTGAGGATCATGTGGTCCACTAGTTGTTGGACTAATTGTTCCCTTGCATCTTTGGTTTTCATCATTCTTCTCACTCTGGACAAGGAAAGACCCATTGTTGCATCTAGATGGCCACTCGCAAGCTTTTAAGACCCCAGTCACTACTCACCAAAGTAGGATGTATATTTGTAGTATATTATTGTGATTGAGCTTGATGTCCCTTGCAACAGTGGTCCGGAGACCACAGGTCCAACAACTCATTCCATCACAGTGGTTGACTGTGGCTAAGAAGTTATCATGACTTTCCCCCATTAGTTCTATTTATATGGATATTCTTACAGCACATATAAATACATATGTAGAAATATCATCTGCCAACATGATATCTGGTCATAGGTATATTCCCTTTTGCCTAGACATACTTGATCATGCAGCCTGTCTACCCATCTATTTACTCATAGATTAATGTTTGTTATCACTGATGACACAGTATTGTATATGTAAAAGGGTTTATGTTTATTATTTGTACCTCTTGTGCACCTGTCTGTGTTTTCCTTTTACTTAGTGTTGTGTTGGTCACTCAGTTTGGTGTATTGCCTTTCCCTTCACCCAAATCACTACTCTTCTCTACCTGTCTACCAGTGTTCCCTCCCCTCCACTCACATCCCTGATACCTAACAAAGAAAGTTCTTCCATACTTATACTTTCCCTCGACTTTTTACAATAGTGGGCAAATACAATATTTGCCCTTTTGTGATTGACTAATTTCAGTCAGCATACTGTTCTCCAAATTCATCCACGTGATGCAGTGTTTCACAGATCCTACATTGTTCTTCAGTGTTGCACAGTATTCCATTTTGTGTATGTACCATACTTTGGTTACCCATTCTTCTGTTGATGGACTCTTAGGTTGTTTCCATCTCTTTGCTATTGCAAATAGTGCTTCAATGAACATGGGTGTGCATATATCTGTTCATGTCCTGGCTTTCACTTCTTTGGGATATATAGTGAGTAACAGAGTTGCTGGATCAAACAGTATTTCTATTTCCAACTTTTTAAAGAATAGGCATACTGATTGCCACAGTGGTTCTATCATTTTACAGTCCTGCCAGCAGTGTATGACAGTCTCAATCTCTCCACATCCTCACCAGCATTTGTTATTTTCTGTCTTGTTGAACTTTGCTATTAGTGTTGGGGTGAGATGGTATCTCATTGTTACAATTTGCATCTCTCTAATGGCTAATGATCGTGATAGTTTTTTCATGTGTTTGTTGGCCATCTGAATATCTTCTTTGGTAAAGTATCTGGTCATGTTTTCTGCCCATTTCTTTTGTCTTTTTTTGTCTTTGTTTGTCTTTTTGATATTGAGATGTTGGAGTTTTCTATAAATTTTAGAAACAAGTTCCTTGTCAGATATGTCTTTACCGAATATTTTTTCCCAATCAGTAGGTTCACTTTTTACTCTGTTGGAGAAGTCTTTTGATACACATAAAAATTTAATTTTTAATAAAGGGACTAGGTTTGCTGGTCTGATAGAACCTGATGGAACCACTGAGACTATGGCCCCTAACTGCCTTTCAGGTTTGAAATTGAACCCAATCCTGTGGCTTCCAGCCAAACAAAAGACAGGCATAGGAGCTGAACATTTTACATTAGGTAGACACACTCCTTGGAGAGAACAATCATGGGAGAACAGAAGGGCTGTTTATGCACAGGGAGACAGCTCAGGGGGCAGGAGTTCATGGAGGCTAGGACACAGGGAAGAGGTAACTATGGGGAGGAAGTGGGAGGGGAGCATTGTAGTAAATTATAGTCAATGCCATGAGACAAGGTATATGTGAACTGCTGTATGGAAAGTGAATTTGCTGTGTAAACTTTCATCCAAATCACAATTTAAAAAAGAGAAAAAAAAATCTAATTTTTAGCGGGTCCCAATCATCTAATTTATCCTTCTTCTTTTTTTAAAAAATGCATTTTATTGAAATATAATTATGTACAGTGAAATACATAAAACTAAAGTGACATGGGTCAATGCATTTTTTTTTTTTTTTTTTTTTGCAGTGTTCCTTCCCCTCCCCTCCCAACCTTGGTAACCAATGAAGAAAGTTTCCTTCCATGTATAAACTTTTCCTTGACTTTTTACAATAATGAACTAATTCTATATTTGTCCTTCTGAGATTGACTTATTTCACTTAGCATAATGTCATCCAAATTCATCCATATTATGTGGTCTTTTGCAGATTCTGCATTATTCTTTAGGGTTGCATAGTATTCCATTGTGTGTATGTACCATAGTTTGGTTATCCATTCTTCTGTTGATGGGCATGTAGGTTGTCTCCATCTTTTTGCTATTGTAAATAGTCCTGTGATGAACATGGGTGTGCATGTATCTTTTCTTGTCCTGGCTCTCACTTCTTTAGGATATATACCTAGTAATGGGATTGCTGGGTCCAATGGTATTTCTAATTCCATCTTTTTAAGGAATTGCCATTCTGCATTCTACACTGGTGTATCCTTTTACAGTCCCACCAGCAGTGTATGAGAGTCCCAATCTCTCCACATCCTCGCCAGCATTTGTTATTTTCTGTCTTGTTGAACTTTGCCATTAGTGCTGGGGTGAGATGGTATCTCATTGTTGTTTTGATTTGCAGCTCTCTGATGACTAATGATTGTGAGCATTTCTTCATGTAAATGCTGGCCACCTGAATGTCCTCTTCGGTCAAGTGTCTATTAATGTCTTCTGCACATCTTTGAATTGGATTGTTAATCTTTTCGTTGTTGAGATGTTGGAGTTTTCTATAAATTTTAGAAATAAGTCCCTTCTCAGATATGTCTTTGTCAAATATTTTCTCCCAATCAGTAGGTCGCTTTTTACTCTGTTGGAGAAATCTTTGATGCACATAACAATATAATTTTTAGAAGGTCCCAGTCATCTAGTTTATCTTCAGCTGTTTGTGCATTTTAGGTGATGCTTGTTAGCCTATTTATGCCATAAATTGGGGCCCTAAGTTTGCCCCTATTTTTTCTTTGATGAACTGGATAGTTTTAAGTTTCACATTTAAGTCTTTAATACATCTAGAGTTAGTTTTTGTTTATGGTGTGAGATATGGATCTTGTTTCATTTTTCTGCAAATGGATATCCAGTTTTGCCAGCACCATTTGTTAAACTATCTTTTTTCCCACTGAATGGATATCTGCCCTTTGTCAAAGATCAGCTAACCATAGGTAGATAGATCTATTTTTGGGTTCTCAATTCTGTTCCACTGGTCTATGTTTGTTGTACCAATAGTAGGCTGTTTTGACTACTGTGGCTGTATAGTAGGTTTTGAAATCCAGAAGTGAGAGACCTCCTACTTTGCTCTTCTTCTTCAGTAGTGCTTTGCTTGTCTGAGCTCTCTTTCCCTTCCATATAAAATTAGTGATTGGTTTTTCCATGGTCTTAAAGAATGTTGATGGAATCTGGATTGGGATTGCATTGAATGTATAGATTGCTTTGAGTAGTATTGACATTTTCACTCTTCCTATCCATGAGCATTTATGTAGATCTCTGACAGTTTCTTGAAGTAGTTTTCTTTGTATAGGTCTTTTGTGTCCCTGGTGAGATTTATTCCCAAGTATTTCTATCTTCTTGGTAGCTATGGTAAATGGTAATTGATTTCCTTATTTCCTTTTCAGAGACCTCTTTGCTGGTGTAGAGGAATACAACTGATTTTTATATGCTAATCTTGTATCCTGCCACTATGCTAAATCTTTCATTAAGTTCCAATAGATTTCTTGCTAAGTCTTTTGATTTTTCTATGTATAGGATCATATCATCTCAAACAGAATAGTTTTACTTTTTCATTACCAATTTGGATGTCTTTGATATCCCTTTCTTGCCTTATTGGCCTTACGAGGACTTCCAATACAATATTGGATAGAAGTGGAGAGAAGAGGGTATCCTTGCCTGGTTCCTGTTCACAAAGGAAATGGTTTCAGTCCCTCTCCATTTAAAATAATGTT
>NW_006921731.1:1354572-1355929 GCF_000298275.1 Orycteropus afer afer
TGTCCCAAAGATTTTGGTATGTTGTGTTTTCATTCTCATTTGATTCAAGGAATTTTTTAATTTCAGTTTTTATTTCTTCTATTACCCAGTTGTTTTTAAGGATGGTGTTATTCAGTGTCCATGTGTTTGCTCTTTTTCCATTGATCTTTCTAGTGTTGATTTATAATTTTATAGCAGTATGATCTGAAATGGTGCTTCGCAGTATTTCAAAGATTTTAAATTCATTGAAGCTTGCTTTGTGGCTTAACATAATGGTCTGTCCTGGAGAATGTTCTTTTGTGCTGGTAAAGAATGTATATTGTAATTTTGTTGGGTGAAGTGCTCTGTACATATCTATAAGGTCAAGTTGGCTGATTGTGTTGTTTAGTTCTTCTGTATCTTTATTGAGTTTCTTTCCAGTTGTTCTATCTTCTATTTAAAGTGGTTTATTAAAATCTCCTACTATTACTGTGGAGTCATCTAATTCTCTTTTCAATTCTGTTAAAGTCTGATTTACGTATTTGGGGGCTCTTTCATTGGGTATGTAAATATTTATTATGGTTGTGTTCTCTTGTTCAATTGATCCCTTAATCATTATATATCTCATTCCTTGTCTCTTATGGTCATTTTTGTCTTAAAGTCAATTTTATCAGAAATTAATATTGCCACTCCAGCCCTTTTTTGGTTGCCATTTGCTTGGTATATCTGTTTCCAACCTTGAATTTTCAGTCTATTTTTGTCTTTGTCTCTAAGGTGTATCTCTTATAGACAGCATATTGATGGGTCATGTTTTCTTATCCAGTCCACAACTCTGTCTCTTGAGTGGTGCATTTAATCCACTTACATTCAGTATAATTATCAATAAGTATGAATTTATTAATGTCATTTTGTTACATGTTTTTTTGTGGTATTGCTGATTTCTTTGTTCCATATAATTTTCTGTGCTGAGTTTATTTTGTTTATGAATTTTGTTATCATTTCCTTTATTGCTATTGTTTTAGTGTTTGCTAAATATTTTTGCCTGTCCTCTTTTTATTTTGATGAACAGGTTTATAATTTTTCTTTGTGGTTATTCCATGATTTATAGTTTTCTTCTCGAGTTTAGAATGGTCTGTTCCATCTTACTATTGTCTTGACTTCCTCACCATTTAGAAGTTCTGTAACTACACTATTTATTTCTTCTTTTTGGTTTGTTGTTGTTGTTGTGGTTATGTGCCGTCAAGTCACCCGACTCATAGCGACCCCTCCTTGGGTTTCCGAGGCAGTATCACTACGGAAGTAGGATTGCCCAACCTTCCTTCCGTGGAGTGGCTGGTGGGTTTGAACCGCCAGCCGTCTGGTTAGCAGGCAAGTGTCTTAGCCACTATGCTACCAGAGC
>NW_006921731.1:1356553-1358355 GCF_000298275.1 Orycteropus afer afer
TTCCAAATACATGTCAGTTATTCCTTTTGATGATATCCCATAGGAATCTTAGGCTTTCTTCATTTTGTTTTGATCTTTTTTCTGATTGATTCCTTTCCAAAGTAGTATTGAGGTATTTGTCTTAAATCTCATTAATTCCGTCTTCCATAGATTTAGTTCTACTCCTTTGCCCATTCAATGTGTTATCTATTTCTGAAATCTTAGTATTAATCTTTGGGATTTCTATTTGTCATTTTTGTATCATTTCTAATTATTTGTTTATTTTGTCAATTTGTTCTTAATTCTTTAACTTTGTCAAGGTTTTCCTTGATCTTGTCAGTCTTTTCCTTACTTGTCTCTCAATCCATTGAAGGTACCTAATTATAATTCTTTTGAATTCCTTATTGGGGAGTTCCAATACTGCTTCATCCTCAGGGCTGTTTTCTGGTCCCTCGTTTGTACTACTTTATCTTGTTTCTTTGTGTAGACTTCTTTGTCAGTTTTCTCCGAGACATTGTGAGATTGTTATATTTATGGTTAATTTGTGGTTGTACATTGGTGTGATTCACCCCAGATTCTTTCCTTTATTTTGTTTTGATATCTCTGTGTGAGCAATGTACTGTGCTCCTCTATTTGCTAGTTGTTAGCACTTAGGCACTCACCACCAGTCTCCTGGTGGGTATGATAGAGAATGAGAGTGTGTGCACAGATCTCTGTTAGCTGTTCATAAAGAGCAGTTGAGGGTGAGTTGGCCACTGTCTATCATTGGTCAGTTGGTGGAAAAGCAATAGTGACCCTCACTCAGCAGTTGGGCCTGCAGGAAGTGCAGGTATGGATGGGTTGTGTGGGAACTGTTGCTGTCTCCCACTCAGTTAGACAAAATAAAAATTAAAAAACCCCACCAAAACTAATAGAGCCTGGTAAGATCTCCAAGCCTACTGCCCCAGTTATCCTTTAGGTCTGGAATTGAACTCACTCCCATGGCTTCCAAACAAACAAAAGACATGTATATAGGGTGAACATTTATATCAGGTAGATACATGCCTAAGAAAAATCAATCATGAGAGAAAAGAAGGGCTGCATTTTCACAGGGAGATAGTTCAGGAGGCAGGAATGCACAGAAAAGAATGACACAAGAAAGAGGTAAGTAACTACAGGGAGGAAGTGGTTAGAGAGCTGTTCCACTGTGGGGAACTATAGTCAATGTAATGAGGAAAATGTTTTAACTGCTGTATGGAAAATGAATTTGCTCTGTAAACTTTCACCCAAATCACAATAAAAATTAAAATACCAAAAATGTAAAAGCAAGAGAATGAAAAAGACAAACCACATAAATATACAGGGACAATCACAAAAAAAAAAAAAAAAAAAAGGCAATAAATGAGAAGAAAAAATTTAAAAATGTATATTAAAAAAGACAAAAATAAAGAGAAAAAAAATAAACCCACAAAATTTGGGGAGGGGCGAAATGAGAGAAAAGAGTAAGAGTAAAAGAACAGTAAGAAAAAATAGGAAAACTACAAAAGGGAAAACAAGGAATGGGAATAACAAAAAGACCAAAAAAAAAGAAAAGGGAACCAGGAAAAGGGAAGAGGAAAAAAAAGACCCAGAAAAAAGAAAGGAAGAAAAGACCCAGGAAAGGGAAAGAGGATAAATAAATAAGGAAATAAGGAAGAAAGGAGAAAGATTAAAAAGAATAATTTAAAAATAAGCATACTGGAGGATATTCAAGCGGCCAACAAACATGTGAAGAAATGCTCACGATCATTAGCTATTAGAGAGATGCAAATCAAAACAACAATGAGATACCATCTTGCTCCAGC
>NW_006921731.1:1359371-1373622 GCF_000298275.1 Orycteropus afer afer
TAAATAAATAAGCATACAAAAACAAAACTGTGGGGAGCAGGGTAGAGCACCTAGGCTCTGTCAGGCACAGACTGGGATGGAATTCCTGCTGGTCAAGAAGGTGGGTGGAGGCAGAGGATGGCTACACCTCTGTTCACCAAGAGGGTGTGAGGTATGTAAGAGTAACAAGGGGAGTATCACACTTTTCTAGTTGTCAGCCTCCAGTGCAGTTGCCTGTACTGTCCTTGGCAAGCAGAGCCTATTCTTAGGTTGCTGTCCAAGTCAGACGCCACTTGTGTATATTCAAAATGGCTGCGCCGCTTGCAAATATTTAAAATGGCTGCACCCTCGTGACAGCTGGCAGTCCGCAGCTCCATTTGTCTCTTTACTCACTGTTTTCATTCAGGTTCTTCTCCTAGTTTTTATTTAATGCACTTTTTTTTTTTTTTTTTTAATCCTTCCCTTCAAAGCTCAGGAGCTCTGGTTGTGTAGTGCCTAAGGCATTTGACTACTAACCAGAAGGCTGGTAGTTCAAAACCACCAGCTGCTCCTCAGAAGGAAGGTTGGGCAATATACTTCCATAGTGATACCACCTCAGAAACCCAAGGAGGGGTCACTATGAGTTGGATCCAACTTGAAGGCAGTGGGTTTGGTGGGTTCTTCAAAGCTCAGGGTTCCAGCATCATCTTCTGTATTGGTTTCAATTGGTTTCTCATTTCTTTGTTGCTGAGGGTCTGTGTAGCTTGTGTCCTTATTCTGCCATCTTGCTAGAAGTGTAGATAGCTTATGAATAAAGTATATGAGGTACATGGAACCCTAATGTGGGTTTGTTGTTGTTGTTGTGTGCTGTCAAGTCGGCCTCGACTCATAGCGTCCCCTCCTTGGGTTTCCGAGGCAGTATCCCTACGGAAGTAGATTGCCCAACCTTCCTTCCAAGGAGTGGCTGGTGGGTTTGAACCACCAGCCTTCTGGTTAGCAGTCAAATGCCTTAGGCACTATGCTACCAGAGCTCCTGTAATGTGGGTGTTGTTGTTGTTGTTATGTGTTGTTGAGTCGGATCCGACTCATAGCAACCCCTCCTTCGGTTTCCAAGGCAGTATCACTACGGAAGTAGATTGCCCCATCTTCCTTCCAAGGAGTGGCTGGCTGGTGGATTTGAACTGCCAGCCTTCTGGTTAGTATTCAAGTGCCTTAGCCACTATGCTACCAGAGCTCCCCTAATGTGGGTGGGACCATGGAAATAAGATGTATGGAACCCTAAAGTGGGGATTGGTCAGTTTGCCATCTTGCTAGGCTTAAAATGAGCCATCCCAGAGGCCAAAAGGGGGAGTCTCACTGGCATCAAGAAAAAAACAAGGTAAAATGCATCCTTGGACCTGAGATCCCTGTGCTAGACCTCTTTGGCAAAGGGATGATGGCAGAGAGACAATGGCAGCAGAGGTAGCAGAACCAAGAGACCAGCATGAGACAGAGCAGTGGGTGTGCCAGACCACAGAGCAAGAAAGTTGAGTGCCTTCATGCAGGAGGCTTACTGTGTTCTGTGTGGCCATTCCAACGATTTATTGAACTCAGCAGAGAAGTAGAGTGTTTTTGGGAAAGACTGTTGGTGTCAGAACTGGTAAGATTGGAGGGTGGCAGCATGTCTGACCACATAGGAATAATCCTTGGGCTGGTGATCTTGGTCGTTCTCTCTCCTTGTGAAGTTAGAAGACATTGCTGCCACACCCTTTTTACACAGTCCAAAAGAATGAAATGATACAAAAGTACTATTGAGGAATAATGGCCAAGACAGATGTGAAAAAAACCCACAGGATCCAGAAAAATATTAATGAAATACCCTATGTGCAACAACAAAAAAAAAAAATAGTAAAGAAGAGAGGAGTTGGGTCCCAAAATAAATGTAATATTGTGTTGTGTTTTGTTTTGTTTTGATACCTGAGGATAACTACTGTGTGTTTTTAAGTTTTATTGAGATATAATTTACATATCATAAAGCTCACCCATTTAAAATGTCCAATTCAATGTTTAATATGTTCACAGAGTTATGTAAACATCACCATAATTTTAGAACATTTTCATCACCCCAAAAAGAAATCTGGGCCAATTTAGCAGTCATTTCCACAACTCCTGGGCACTCCTAGGCAACCACTTGTCTAGTTTATTTCTCTTCTTGTTGTTAGTTGCTGTTGAGTCTGATCGGACTCACAGTGACCTCATGTCCTGTACTATCAAGATCACTGGTATGCCTGAGTCAACTGTCAGGCCGCTGTGTTTTGAGTGTCCTCCAACCTAGGTGACTCATCTTCCAGTACTTTATCAGATCATATTCTGTTGTGACCTATAGGGTTTTCACTGGCTAATTTTCAAAAGTAGGTCACCAGGCCTTTCTTCCTACTCTTAGTTGGGAAACTCCACTAAAATCTGTCCACGGTGGATGACCCTGCTGGAATTTGAAATACCAATGGAATAGCTTCCAGCATCAGCAACATGCAAGCCACCACAGTATGACAAACTGATACACAGGAGGTGGTCTTTCTCTACAAACTTGCCTATTTGGGCATTGCATAAAAATAGAATCATATGTGACTGGCTTATTTTACTTAGCATAATGTTCTCAAGGCTCATCTACTTAAGCATGTACCAGAAAGTCATTCCTTTTTATGGTTGAATAATATTCCATTGCATAGATATACCACATTTTGTTCATCCATTGATTAGCTGATGGACATTTAGGTTCCTTCTACTTTTTGTCTATTATGAATAATGCTATTATGTACATTAATGGACAAAGTTTTTGTGTGGACATGTGCTTTCATTTCTCCTGTAGATACCTAGGAGTGAAATCGCTGGCAATTCTATATTTGACATTTAAAAAAAAACACACCAAACTTCTTGCACAACATTTGCACCAGCAGTCTATGAGGGTTCCAGTTTCTCCACATCCCCACTAACACTTGTCCTGATTATCACCATCCTATTGGGTGTGAAGTGGTATCTCATTGTGGTTTTGATTTGCATTCTCTGATGAATAATGACTGTGAGCACTATGACAAGTTTTCTTATGTATAAATCCTCTGTGAAGAATGTCACCAAACTAGGAACAGTGCCTCTGGGAAGAATGAGAGACTGGTGGGAAAAAGATTCCCTTTTCACCAGGTAACTTTTTGTACTGTTTGGATTTTTTGCATTGTGAATCCATTAACAACAACAAAAAGAATCAGGCCTTGCTTCAGGGGGTTCATGGAAAGACACTGTGGTGCCCTCGAGCCCTGGAATTCATATACAGAATGTGCATTCATGAATTTACAGCTTGCTGAGGGAAGAAGGTCCATAGCTTTCATCAGATTCTCAAAGGGTCTAAAAAAACTTATGAAGCTCTAGTCTGGAAATGCAGGTACGTCTGGATAACCAGTCCCCTATTCCTGTCAGCCCTCTTTTGCTCAAACAGCCCTTGAAACATCCTGCTCTCATTGTCAGGTGCTTACCACACACTGCAGTTACTAAGTGGCACAAACAGTTAAGTGCTTGACTGCTAACCATAAAGGCTGGTGGTTTGAACCCACTCAGAAGCAGAAAGACCTGGTGATCTACTTCTGAAAGGTCACAGCAATGAAAACACTGTGGAGCAGTTCTGGCACCCATGGATCATCATGAGTGGGAATCAAATCCATAGCAACTGTTATTTTTTTTTTTGTTTTTTTGGTTTATCACATGCCAGGTCCCATCTAGGCACTTGACGCACACTGTTGTTGAATCCTCACAGCCACCAGAGCTTAAGAAGGGGTGTCTGGACAGATCACTATCCACCTGGACTGGGGCCCAGGCATCAATACAAAGCTGTCCTGGCTAGGCGTGCTGCTAAATTTTCATCAGGCAGGCCCACCCCTCACCCTGACAACCACTGATGTGACCCAAAAAAACCAAATAACCAAACCCACTGCCATCAAGTCAATCCCAACTTACAGCAGCCCCCACTGGGTTTCCAAGGTGGTAAATCTTCATGGAAGTAGACTGCCCTGTCATCCTTCCACGGAGTGGCTGGTGAGTTTGAACCCCCAACCTTCTGGTTAGTAGTCGAATGCCATAAGCACTGTGCTACCAGAGCTCCTTACGTTGACAGGTACTTTTTATTCTCCCCATTGTATAGATGAGGAAAGAGGCTCAAAGTAACTCCCTAATTAGGCCCAAGATCACACAGCTATTAAGAAAGCCAATGATGTCCCTCTCATGCATACAAGGTACTTTCTCAGAACAAATTCACCTGGACACAAAATAAATTACAAGATATGTGCTGACTGTATAAAGATATTTTTACTTTTAAAAAAATTACAGTAGAATTATTTTATATAGGATGCTTCTGCCAGTGAATTTAAAATACCATTTGTAACATGACTTTTCAGAAATATATCTACTTCATGTCAGGTACGTGGCAGAAACATATACATTTAATACTTTTTATTTATTTATCTAATAGGACAAATGCACTTTCAAAGTGCTTCTGTTGCCACTGTGTCACCTGCTCTTTCCAAAAGCCCAGCAAGGGAATTTAAGCAAGCATTTGTTATCTTACATACAAGGAAACTGATGTTCCAGAGATTAAATGAATGACTCAATTAGCTGCAGAATCAGACATAAAACTCTAGCTCTCTTGATTCTTTATCCAGCCATAAATAACACATATTCTCAAAACAAATACTCCATTAAAAATATTAGCATTAGTGGGATGGGAAGATAAAGATGTTAAATAGACACTAAATAAATATCTCTGTGTTGGTAGATTTCCAATAAAGGAAGTTGAAAACCTACTAAGTCCATTGCCAAGTGTCTGGCATTTTAAAACATGAGGACTTGAGGAGTACAAAATTGCATTTGGACACATGTTGAAAATCTTTCAGTGCATCGAAATTTGTGAGGGGTTGTTGGCAAATATGACACAGAGATCGTAACTCTGGAAAATGTACCAGTGTTGTAGAATGCTCTGACAGTTGTTGCAGGGTGAGAGCTGGGTAACAGTATGTACTGGGGTGGTTATCATCACACACTTCTCGGAACCACAAATCCACCCACATCCTGGGCCCACGTACCAAGGTTTTACTTCAGTCTCCTCTGGTACCCAGCTCTGACTATTAAATCCCAGAAAGGAAGTGAACTTCTGAGATTTTTATGTCTCTGAAAGCCAAGGTCCCTTCTCTCCTAACTCACTCTGATGAAGTACAAGTTTCTCTTCCAGGAGCTGTTTGGTACAGATGTTTCATGGGAGATTTTTGGATTCTGCCTCATAATCCAAGTATGTCTTATTCTTGATTTAACTCTTGTCTTTTCTGTTAAGAACAAGGGTCCTCAGCTTTGTCCTGGTGATCAGGCACCAAAAAGTTCAATGCTGTCCAGTTTCTCCTCTTTGTAAAGCAGGATGTTTTCCATCAGCCTCCTTTTGGCCTCATTGATCTCGATTTTCCACGAAGTCTCTGTAGCTGACATTAAAAAGAAAGTGAAAAAGAGAAACCTGAACAAAAGGCATTTGGGAATAGTTGTTATAATTCTTAGAAAATCAGATCGAATCAGTCTTTAACTTAAATCAAGTTTCTGAGTCAGGCTCTGAGTATGATGGGTATTTTCATCACTTCTGCTTTTGCAGGGAATCCTTATAACCTCCCCTGCACCATTCCACAGAGGGGAAGCCTTCTATGTTGCTCCTCATGAGGGCTAGTTTTGGAGTAAACACTTACAACCTCTCTCTATTCCTTCTTTTCTCCTCTCCATGGAGGTGAAACAATAAGAATGGCCAAAGCCTGGAACATTCATTGTGCCATGTTTACTAGGGGACAGGGACACTGTATTGAAGATGTCTTCCTAATTTTTAATTCAAAGGAAGTCTGGTGTATTTAGAGCGAAATGTCAGAGATGGAAGGTATCTTTATGAGTGGCTCATGAGGACAGGGGGTTTGTTGTAAAGTGAGGATGGAGAGGCAGGCAGGGACAGACCACGCAGGGCCTACTGGTCATGGTGGGGTTTTGACATTATCCTCAAGTGCAATGGGGAGTCATGTGAGGACTTTAAACAAGGGGTGACATGATTTGTGTTTTTTAAAAACCACACTGGTTGTCACCTGGAGAAAGGATTGGTGAGGGGCCAAAATGGATCAGAAAGGACACAGAGAAGCCACTGCATTCATCCCAGCAGGAGAGAATTGTAACTTAGGATGGGGATGGCAGTGGAAAGAAGTGGAGTTGAGAGATATTTAGGCGGTAAATATAGGACTGGGTGATGTATTGAATACAGGGGGGCAGGAAGAAGAGGGAGGAGTCAAGAATGACTCCAGGTTTCTCTTTGTACAATCATCTGATCAGTGCATGGCTGACTAATCAAATGGACAAGTGGATAGGGGGATGGGAGAAGTAAGTGCTGGGCTGAAGTTAGGGGCATACAGTGACTGTGTACAAATAGCTAGACCTCCAAGTGCTTACCATCCTGTGGGGGTGCTGGGCTGGCACAGGCCTCAGAGGGGGAGTCGGCCTCCATTTCCCCACTGGCCCATGGCCTTCCTTCTCCATTCTCTGTTGGAAGAGGTGAGGAAGCAGCCACCACCGAAGATGCCACTCTCATGGAGGAGGTGGCATTGAGGCTAGAATTATCCACATCATCAGTTTCTTCTGGGGCATTAGAGGTGCTTGTGCCCTCGGAAAGTGCACTCCACGGGAATGATATCTCCTGACCTCTGAGCCGCTCCTCCACAGCAGCCACAGAGCCATACACCTGGGGGAGGAAGGAGATAAGAGTACCCATCATAAGCTTTTTTCTGAAATCAAAAACTCTATCTAGTTTTAACCACTGTACTTTGGAGTCTCCTCATTGTGGCAGCTTAGCCTGAGACACTAAACAAATGAATGAACTGAACAAAGGGATGAAGGCCTGAATGAAAGAATATGTGGTTGAGGAAGGGGGATCATTTTAAAGCATAATTCTAATTGTGTCTTTCCCCTGCTTAAAATCCTTAGTGACTTTCCAAAACTCCTTATCGTGCCAACTAAGTCCTAGATCACTGTGCTTCTCCTTCACCAGCCTCATCATGAGCCACATCACCTCATGTTCTTTGTCTTCTAGTCCCACTGACCTTCTCCCAGGCCCTTGAATGTGCCAGGCCCTCTCTCACCTCAGGCCACTTGCACAAGCTATTCCTTCCGCTGAGATTACTCTTCATCTCCTCAAACATCACTTCCTTAGGAATTCCTCCAGGGTGAGCCCCCATCAGACATTATCCTAACACTCACCACACAGACAATTATTATGCAATGTCTGTGAGCCTAGCCCAGTAGGCCTGGGTCTGCCTTGTTCATCAACAAATTTCCAGGGCCCAGCACAGAACTGCTGCATGAATGACTATATGCCAGCACTGGGGCACCTGGAGACCACCCCAGGCTTAACACAGTGACTCAGGTCTCTAGCTCCAGCCATGTCACCAAGCAAGATGTCTGACAGGCTGAATCCAGAGTCCAGAGAAACAGGCTGTGGTCCTCACTCTGACAGAAATTCAATTCTGTGGCCTCATCTCTCTGTGCCTGAACTCCCTCTCATCTGTAAAATGGGAGATTTGCACTGGAGCACTGGTTTTTGAAGGTTCTTTCAGCTGCCAGACCCTTTCCTCAAAAGAACTCACAATGAGAATCCCATAAAATTATGAGAATTGAAAATGGGTATCTCTCCCATGGGTGAGGCCTGTAGCTCTTTCAACCCCTCTTGCTGCCAACACCTGAGGTATTCCCAAGAAGTACTATTCTGTCAGAAACAATTGGAAAATTAATGGATTAGATGATCTCCACAAGCCTCTAGAACAGTAATCTTGCCCTCAGAAAGACCTAGCAATGGCCCCCAAACTGACACCCTTTACTTATGGTCCTAGGAAAATGTTTTATCCCCTCAAGGGACTAAGGATGAGGATGCTCCCTTTTTCTGGGATCTGGGACACCTTCCACCATTGAGGGTTAAGACTTCAGCAGGCAGATTTATGTATTTGACACCACATCCTTAACCTGACCTGACTGAACAAGGGGTAGACATGTGACACAAGCTAGGCTAATCAGGTTCTCTCACTGGTAGGGTGGAATTGGGACATGGTGACTTAGTCTCTCAGTGGAGGGTAAAACTGTAACGTGTAAATGGGGGCAGGGCCATATTCCGTCCCTAAGAGGATAGAGGAAAAGAGAGCTGGGGGCTGCAGGGAGAAGTGATAAAGCAGATTCAGAGAAAAGTACACAGAGTTCTGTTGACATCTGATGGTCTGGTCCTGCTGTGGAGTTCCTGAGACTATAACGGAGTTCCGTTATCTATGTACTTTCTTCTTTTTGCTCAACTGAGCCCCAGTAGCTTCTGCTCCTTATAAGCAAATATAGCCCTGGTTTATAAAATCATGTCTAGGTAAAGGGATGGGCTCCCAAGTCATGAGCTGGTTCTGGATAAGGAGCCTGCAGCCAGGGATCCTCACCTCAGCCAGGCTGGTGTTGCGCCTCCGCAAGCAGAGGCAGACAGCAGCAGCCAGGGCCTCGGTGCAGTCCTCAGGCAGCCTCCCTGCACGCTTCTCCAGGTACTTGTGGCAGATCTCCTTTGCCATCACCTTCTCCACATCCATCTTCCTGGAGCAGACTGAGGTGATGCTACTCGGAATCTCGCTGAGGAGTAAATCTTTCTGTGGGAAGAAGAGGGAAACACCTCCAGTGAGCTGTGGGGCGCTGAGTGCTAATAGTGATAACAACTATTAGTAATAATAACTAATAATAGTAGCTATCATTTATATAGCACTTACTATGTACTGAATACTTATATTAATAATTTAATTTTATTAACAATTATGTGGACAATTTCTTAAGACATAAAAGAAACATTTTACAAAGTAAGATTCTGATATTCTGGCCATTCCAGCTTCTAAAGTAAATTCTGGTTGTATTTCCTCCAAGACAGATTTGTTCTTTCTTCTAGCAGTACTTTCAATATTCTTCACCAACACCACAATTCAAATGTATCAATTCTTCTTCAGTCTTCCTTATTTTTTGTTCAGCTCTCATATGCATATAAAGCTACTGAAAATACCATGGCTTAGGTCAGGCATGTCTTTGTCTCCTAAGTGAGATCGCTGTTCTTAAACACTTTAAAGAGGTCTTTTGCAGCAGATTTGCCCAATGCAATATGTCATTTGATTTTTTGACTGCTGCTTCCGTAGGCGTTGATTATGGATCCAAATAAAATGAAATCCTTGGTGACTTCAATCTTTTCTCCATTTATCATGATGTTGCTTATTGGTCTAATTGTGATGACTTTTGTTTTCTTTATGTTGACATATAATCCATATTGAAAGGTGTAGTCTTTGATCTTCATCAGTAAGTGCTTCAAGTCTTCTTCACTTTCAGCAAGCAAGATTGTCATCTGCATACAGCAGGTTGTTAATAAGTCTTCCTCCAATCCTAAATATCCCTAATTTAGAGTTAAGAAAATATATGACATAATTTTTTTCATTCATTCATCTAATTATTACCAAAAATGGGATTATATGGTATACTGTACTGAACTTGCTTTTTTCACTTGGCAATACTTCTCTATCAGAACATATATGTCTTTTTCATATTTTTATAAGAATGTTTATGTCTGTTTTAGTCAGAATTGGCAAAACTTGGAAACAACTCAAATATACAGCAACTGATTGTGGGAAATTGCAGTCAATCTCATGAGACAAAGGGTATGTGAGCTGCCATATGGAAAATGAATTCACTCTACAACCTTTCATCCAAATCACAATAACAATTTTTTTAAAAAAAGCAGCTGGTGAATGGATAAACAAATTGTATTATATCCATACATTCAAAGATTCCTCAACAATAAAAAGGAATGTACCAATGATAACATGAAACAACATGGATGTACCTCAAAAGCACTGTGCTAAGATAAAGAAGTCAGAAGGAAACTAGTGCAGGCCCTTGGCTCCATTTATTTGACTCTAAAAAAAGTGCAACTATGTGGGCAGAAATTAGATCGGTAGTTACCAGGGGGCTGAAAGTGAGGTGAAGGGATTGACCACAAAGGGGCCTGAGGGGATTTCTGAGGCGATGGAAAGGCTTCATATCTTTATTGTGGTGGTAGTTACATGACTATAATTTTGTCAAAACTCATAGAACTGTGCTATAGGTAAATTATACCTCAGCAGAAATGAAAACATATGTTCACACAGACATCCCCACACAAAAGTACCTAGCAGTTTTATTTCTAATGGTCAGAAACTGGAAATCCCAAATGTCCATTCACAGCTGAATGAACAAACCGTGGCATACAATGGAACACCCCTCAGAAACAAAAAGAAAAGAGCCATTATCATAGACAAGAACATGGATGAATCTCAGAGGAATGATGCTAAGTGAGAAAGAGCAGACAAAACAGAGCACTTAACTTTACGATTTCATTTACATGGAACTCCAAAAAACATAAACTATTGTACCCTGGCAGAAAGCAGATCCATAACAGGCCTGGGGAATAGCAGATGCTAGGAGAAGGGTAGGGAGAAGATTTATAAAGAGAAAGAAGTAACTCCCGCAAGCGGTGGAGATGCTCATTATCTAGATCTGGTGATGGTTTCACAGATGTATACATGTCAAAATTGATCAAGTCATACACTTTTTCTTCATTATTTTTTATAACTTCTTGATATTCCATGGTGTGTATGACTGCATCATAATTTCTTTAACTACTTCCCAATGGATAGACATCCTACTTGTCTGCAGTGCTTCACATTTGTAAATAATGCCACCACAAACATCCTTGTTCAGCTGTCTTTTCTCATTTGTGTATGTGTTTCTCTAGTGTAGAAATGGGATTGCAATACCAGAGGGTATGTGCATTTCTAATTTTGATGGAAACCAACATATTGCACCCCCTTCCAGAAAACACAGTGCAACTAATGCTTCCCCAGCTGTGGAAGAGAAGCCTACTTCCTCCCACCCTGACCCATACCCAGTGTCAGCAAGCTTTCATCCCTGATGGGAATCTTAGTTACTCTGGGATCTTAAGTACCTCAATAGGAGATGATGAGAGATTGTATATGGGTCTAGTAGAAGAGAAAGAAACTAGTTTTTTTTTTTTTTAACAAGAACATACTTAAGAAAATGTTCTCTTCCATATTTTAGAAACCATTAAAAAAATTCTAGAAAATTTCACTTAAGTGCTTCAAAAGCATCCTTTACCATGAAACATTAACCCACTGAGCCCCAGAGAACTTGTTGGGAAATGTACCTCAAGAAAATTGTCAGACAGCAAGAAACCACACCTGAGCTGCCCCAAAAGACCTTTCTGTAATATCTGGGGTCCAGTGCCTCAAAGGGGTAGAATCCAGGGAGTTCAGCACAGGGACAAGCCATGACTTTCTCTGTGTAGGAGGAAGGCTTTAGGCTTCTACTCCAGGGTCCAGAGCCCAGTCAAAAAAAAAGCTATCAGTTCCAGTGACTTTGACATTGAGTCGGAAAAGAATCTTCCCTTCAAACTGATGAAGAGAAACTAGAACTTGCACAGGATATGGAACTGTGCAGAAGACATGGATTCAAATTCTAGCTGTACCAATCATCTTACCAGGGGGCTGTGGACAAGCCACTTTATCTTGGCCTCAGTTTTCTGTAAAACAGGTATGGAAGTAAAACTGAATTGATACAGTTGGATTGTCATGAGAATTAAATAGTCAGGAGAATGTCGTAGTGGATATGGAGTCAGAGAGAGCTCAGTCCAATTTCCCTCTAACATATAGTAACTCTGAGATCCCAGGTAAATCTCAGACCTTGTTTTCCTTATGTGGAAATTAACATAGTAACCTTATTGATCTCACTGGTATGTTGAGATGCTCTGAAAAGATAAAGTATGTAAAGTGCTTAACACAGGATCAGGCTGTGTTACTTTTTATTTTTTTTTTTTTTGTGATTTGGGTGAGAGTTTACAGAGCAAATTCATTTTCCATACAGCAGTTTACATACACTTTGTCTCATGACATTGACTGCAATTTCCCACAATGCAACAGCTCTCCTCCCACTTCCTCCCCTTAGTTACCTCTTCCCTGTGTCCTTCCCTCCCATGTAATCCTGCCCACCCCCCCAGCGGTCTCCCTGTGCATACACAGCCCTTCTATTCTCCCATGATTGATCTCTCCAAGGAGTGTATCTACCCAATGTAAATGTTCGGCTCATATGCCTGTCTTCTCTTTGGCTCAGGCTGTGTTATTTTTTTGGAATGATTATATACATATGAAGGAATGATAGTATTTTAAATGGAAAAATGAAAATTACTGTTTTTATGATAGCAACCTGCTGTTTTACAGGACTAAAATTACTGTTTTTTACCAACTTGAGGACCAGAAGTACTACTTTGTTGCCTGATATATAGAGAAAAAGAAATGAGGTTTCCCTAAATATTCTAAATTCTATTATCTTGAAAACCGAGAGCGCTGGCTGGTAGATGATTCAAGTTACTCACTCAAACGTAAATCAAACTCTGGACTGTGGCCTGATTAACATCTGTAAACTGGCAGAGTCCCTGCCCTCTCTATCCCATGTTGCTATGAGACCAAAAGTACCACCCAGCCAGAAGTGACTGGTTCCCTTACCAGGTAAACAGGGCTTCGGTCATTGTCCATCGCAGGGATGCCAGTGAGCACCTCGGCTAACACCTACAGAAAACATGGAGTTACATGGTTCAGACATTCATGCAAAAGGCCAAGCAGGGGATTCTGCCCAAGAGAGAAACATCTTTTCAGTAACAAAATCTGGGCTCCAGGCTCAGCCCTGACACCTTGCCAGCAGAGACACTTAACTTGCCTAAAATCTAGAACAGGAGAAAATCACTAAAATATCTCCAACGAAAATCACCACCCAGCTGCCTATATGTAGAAGGTTCCAATCAACTGAGAATAAGGCAAAGAGGATGGACTTTAAATGTGTTTGTGTGTGTATTACTGTTCAGTAATATGTATAAACTATGTTTGTAAAACAGTTCCATTTAAAATCCATCCAAAAGGACAAACAGGCATTGCTGTCTGTCAATCTGAGGAAAATAAGGAATCCATGCAGGTATTTATTCTATACAGGCAGTCTCAGCACTATCTATAACATGTTTCATCCAAAATGCCTTTGTTAACATTAATTATTTATCAGTTCATCCATTCACAAAATGATCACAGCCCCATATCAGTGTTGTTACTGTTATATGCCATTGAGTTCAATTTCAACTCATAGCAACCCTATGAGACAGAGCAGAACTGTCCCATAGGGATTCCTGAGATGTGATCTTTACGAGAGCAGATCACCAGGTCTTTTCTCCCATGGAGCAGCTGGTGGGTTCACACGGCCAACCTTTTGGTTAGCAGCTAAGTGCTTAACCATTGCAGCACCAGGTCTCCTTTCACCAGTATAATAAACCATTACAAAATATATAAACTGTGAATTCCCTATGAATGAGCTTTCATCCATTCATTTGTTCATTCACTCATTCACTTATTCATTGGCTGCACACTGGTTCCCTCTTAATAAATGGGAAAAAATTCTTAACAGAGGTGAAAGCATGAGTCAAACAGGCCTGGATTCAAATTCTGACTGTTCAATATATGCTTATGTGTTCTTTAGGGAAGTGACTTAAAATCTCATCACTGTTCTCAGCTGTTAAATGGACACCTAAACAAACAACAACAACAAAAATCTCACTGCCATCGAGTTGATTCCAACTCACAGTGACCCCCTTTGGGTTTCTGAGGTTATAAATCTTTATGGAAGTAGATTGCCCAGTCTGGCTTCCACGAAAATGGGCATCTACCAAACCAAAACCAAACACACTGCCATCAAGTCAGATCCGACTCATAGCGACCCTTTCTTGGGTTTCCGAGGCAGTATCTCTATGGAAATAGATTGCCCAATCTTGCTTCTGAGGAGTGCCTGGTGGGTTTGAACCACCAGCCTTCTGGTTAGCAGTCAAATGTCTTAGGCACTACACCACCAGAGCTCCTAAATGGGCATCTACTAGTTGTTATTATAAGGGAGTGAATACCCTACCTGTAGTGTCACATCTCTCTCCCGGATACCTTCTTGAGGGAAGTCAGAATGTTTGTTGTTGTTATGTAATGTCAAGCAACAAGAATGTTGTTGTTGTTGTTAAGTACCATCGAGTCATTTCCGACTCATAGCGACCCCATGCACAGCAGAACGAAACACTGCCCGATCCTGCGCCAGCCCCACAATCCCTGCTATACTTGAGCCCATCATT
>NW_006921731.1:1380596-1386090 GCF_000298275.1 Orycteropus afer afer
TCCCTTCGGCTGGTTGCTCTTCTGTCCGGGTTCAAGGCTTTTATCCCCTTTCTCCTGCTCTTCCGGCCTGCTACTCTGGCGTCCCTGCGTTGTCTCTCCTCACCTATAACCCTGGGGCTGTAAGAAACTGTAAGAGATCTACATTAATGCAAGAACACACCATGTTCTCAGGAAGAGTGAACATTGTGAAAATGTCAATACCACCCAATGCAATCCCCATCCAGACTCCATCAGCATTCTCTAAAGACATGGAAAAAACAGTCACTAATTATATACAGAAAGGAAAGAGACCTCAGGCAAGCAAAGCACTACTGAAGAAGAACAAATTAGGAGGTCTCACACTTCTAGAGCTCAAAATCTACTGTACAGCCACAGTAGTCAAAACAGCCTGGGATTGGTACAATGACAGATACACAGACCAGTGGAACAGAATTGAGAACCCAGAAACAGATCCATCCACCTATGGTCAGCTGATCTTTGACAAAGGGCAAAAATCTATTCAATGGGAAAGAACTAGTCTCTTTAACAGATAGTGCTGGCAAAACTGGATATCCAGTTGCAGAAAAATGAAAGGAGATCCACACCTCACACCATACACAAAAACTAACTCCAGATGGACCAAAGACTTAAACATGAAACCTAAAACTATAAAGTTCATCAAAGAAAAATTAGGGACAAACTTAGGGACCCTAATTTATAGAATAAATAGACTGTCAAACATAACCCAAAATGCACAAACAACAGAAGATAAACTAGATGATTGGGATCTTCTAAGAATTAAATTTTTATGTGCTTCAAAAGACTTCTCCAAGAGTATAAAAAGAACCTACACATCAGGAAAAAATATTTAGCAATGACATATCTGCCAATGGACTTACTTCTGAAATTTATAGAAAAATCCAACATTTCAACACTAAAAAGACAAAAAATCTAATCAAAAAATGGGCAGATGACATGAACAGACACTTTATCAAAGAAGCCACTTCACCAAATATATGAAGAAATGTTCATGATCATTAGCCATTAGAAAGATGCAAATCAAAACGAGATACCATCTTGCCCTAGCACTCATAGCAAAATTCAAAACACAGAATGTAACAAATGCTGGCAAGGATGTGGAGAGATTGGGACTCTATACACTGCTGATGGGAGTGTAAAATGATACAACCACTATGGAAAGCAGTACGGCAAATCCTTAAAACGTTGGAAATAGAAATAACATTTGATCTAGCAATCCCATTACTAGGTATATATCCTAAAGAAGTGAGAGCCAGGACACAAACAGATATATGCACACTCATGTACACTGCAGCACTATTCATAATAGTAAAGAAAGATAAACAACCTAAGTGCCAATCAACGGAGGAAGAGATAACAAAACTATGGTACACACACACAGTGGAATACTGTGCAACACTAAATAATAATGTAGAATCCAAAAAACACTGCATAATGTGGATGAACTTGGGGGACATTATGCTGAGTGAAGTAAATTAATCACAGAAGGGCAAATATTGTATTAATACACTATTGTAAAAAGTTAAGGAAAGGTTTCTATATGGAAGGAAACTTTGTTGGTTACCAGGGATAGGAGAGGAAGGGAGGGAAAACAGATAGGTAAGAGACAAGCATTGATTTGGGTGAACAGGAAGGTAATATACCAAAAGTGAGTGACCAATACAATAACACTGAGGAAAAGGAAGATACAGAGAGGTGCACAAGAGGTATAGACAACAAAGATAAATACTTTTATACATACAATACTGCATTATCAGTAATAATAAACATTAATCTACAGGTAGATACATAGGTAGACAAGCTGAATGATCAGGTATGTCTACGCAAAAGGGAATATACCCAAAACCATATATAATGTTGGCAGATGATATTTCTACATATATATTTGTATGTGCTGTAAGAATGTCCATACAAATAGAACTAACAGGGGGCAAAGTTATGATAACTTCTTAGCTACAGCCATCCACCCTGAGGGAGCAAGTTGTTGGACCTGTGGGCTTGAGACCATGGTCACAGGAGACATCAAGCCCAATTGGCGTAACATATTACACAAAAACACCGTTGTGCATCCTACTTTGGTGAGTAGTGACTGGAGTCTTAAAAGTTTGCAAGTGACCATCTAGGCACAACAATGGGTCTCTTCTCATCTAGAGCAAAGAATGAAGAAAACCAAAGACACAGGGAAACAATCAGTCCAAGGGATTAGTGGACCATGTGAATCTCAGCCTATATGACCATGAGACCAAATTAACTAGATGGTGTCTGGCTACCACCATCAACTGTTCAGAAAGGGATCAGAACAGGAGATCCTGGATAGAGTGGGAGAAAAATGTGGAACAAAACTCAAAAGACCAGGCTGATTGGTCTGATAAAGCCTGGTGAAACCCCTGAGACTATAGCCCCTAGTTACCCTTCAGTCTTGGAACTCACTCCCGTGGCTTTCAGCCAAACAACAGACAGGCATATAGAGTGAATATTTACACCAGGTAGATACACTCCTTAGAACTATCAATCATGGGAAATTAGAAGGGCAGTATTTGCACAGGGACACAGCTCAGAGGGCAGGAATGCATAGGAAAGAAGGGCACAGGGAAGGGCTAACTACAGGAAGGAAGTGGGAAGAGAGCTGTTACATTGTGAGGATTGCAGTCAATGTCACACAAAAAAATGTGTATGAACTGCTGTATGGAAAATGAATTTGCTTTGTAAACTTTTGCCCAAATTACAATAAAAATTTTTAAAAAAAAAGTCAAGAAAAAAAACCCACCTCACTGCTGTGGAGTCAATTCTGACTCAGCAACCCTGTTGCACAGAGCAGAACTGACCTATAGGGTATCCAGTTTTGCCAGCACCATTTATGAAAGAGACTATCTCTTTCCCATTGAATAGATTTTGGCCCTTTGTCAAAGATCAGCTGACCACAGGTGGATGGATCTGTTTCTGGGTTCTCAATTCTGTTCCACTGGTTTGTGTATCTGCCATTGTATGAACCTGAGGCTGTTTTGACTACTGTGGCTGTACAGTAGGTTTGAGATCTAGAAGTGTGAGACCTCCTACTTTGTTCTTCTTCAGTAGTGCTTTGCTTGCCTGAGGTCTCTTTCCTTTCTGTATATAATTAGTGACTGTTTTTTCCATGTCCTTAGAGAATGCTGATGGAGTCTGGATGGGGATTGCATTGGGTGGTACTGACATTTTCACAATGTTCACTCTTCCTGAGAACATGGTGTGTTCTTACATTAATGTAGATCTCTTACAGTTTCTTGAAGTAGTGTTTTGGAGTTATCTTTGTATAGGTCTTTTGTGTCCCTGGTAAGATTTATTCCCAAGTATTTTATTATTTTGGTAACTATTGTAAATGGTATTGATTTCCTTATTTCCTTTTCAGAGATCTCTTTGCTGGTGTAGAGGAATCCAACTGATTTTTTAATGTTGATCTTGTATCCTGCCACTATGCTGAACCTTTCAATTAGTTCCAGTAGTTTTTTTGCTGCGTCTCTTGGGTTTTCTATGTATAGGATTATTTCCTCTGCAAATAGGGATTGTTTTACTTCCTCCTTACCAATATGGATGCCTTTTATTTCCCTTTTTTGCCTTGTTGCTCTGGCAAGACTTCTAATACAATGTTGAATAGAAGTGATAGAGGGTATACTTGTTTGGTTTCTGTTTGCAAGGGGAATGGTTTCAGTCTCTCTCCATTGAAAGTAATGTTGGTTTTGTATATATGCCCTTTATTATGTGGGGAATTTCCCTTCTATTCCTGTTTTTCTGTTTTTTTTCTTTCAAATCAGGAATGGGTGTTGGATTCCCCTTGATTTTCCAATTCACCTCTTGGTGTCATAGTTGACTTCCCCAGGAGTAAACATTCATTCATCATTGAGTGCCTGCAGGTTCCCTCCATCCCTTTTCTCAGCCCTGTCACTGACTAGCAGTATGATTTTGAACTTTGGTTCCTCCTTGTTATCCTTAGGGATAACAGTGCATTTCTCAATGTTTTCTGGTCAGCTTTAAATGACCTACAGTCAAAAAAAAAGAAAAAAACAAAGGCCATAAAATTTATGGAAGCAGATTGCTACATTTTTCTTTCCCATGGAGCAGCTGGTAGGTTCAAACTGCTGACCTTTTAGTTAACAGATAAGCACTTAACCAGTGCTCCTTAGATAAACAAAATCAGGACTGAGACTGTAAAGGTAGGAATAGTAAATAACAACCACAATAATAATAACAACAGCTCCCTTCCTTGAGCACATACTATGTGCTAATCAATCAGTTTATATGCATTGTCTCATTAATCTCCATACATGTCATTATCCTCAACTTACAGGACAAAACTGAGGCCCAGAGTGTTAGGCGACACATATCTTACATCACACAGCTGAAAGTAACAGAGCTGGGGCCCATATCATAGTGCCTGGAGGGTCAGTCCACTGGTTCTTAAAGGAGCAGGTGCCTGGGCTAGCCCTGCTTAGCCTCACTGAACAACTTACATTGGCACTGAGGGGACAAGGAACCAGAATCAAAGTGTGGAGGTCAGTGTGAAGGCAGAAGATGGCTCAGAACCAGTGCTTTATGGAAGAGGTGGATGGCTAGACACTGTGGTCAGAGACAGGAAGTGCACAGTTCAAGGCTAGAAAGGAAGGGAGGTGTAGCTGTATGGCTTTGGCTGAGATCAACAAAAAACGGTCATTTTTCTCAGCATTTCTAAAACTGGGTACTATGGGCCACCAGCCACTCCTCAGAAGGAAGGTTGGGCAATCTACTTCTGTAGTGATACTGCCTCAGAAACCCAAGGAGGGGTCATGTCCAACTCAATAGCACATAACAACAACAACAATGGGACACTTATAATGAAAGATACACTAGGAAAACAAAGTTCCACAGTCAAATTAGTTTGGGAAACACTGCATATTTTTTTTTCTTCCCTGATGAATTGACAATGCTCATTACCATATTAAAGGCTCTGATTCATCCTGTAGTAAAGAAATCTGCTAGATTTTGCTTAACCCAGTTTTCTCAAATTTCTTAGATATAAAATCCTATTAATACAACAAACCTATAGAGATCCCAAGGAAGTGGTATTTCTATAGAAACATGCTTTGGAGACTGTGACATCAGACCTTGGGGAAGGTTTGCTGTTTTGGTTTAGGAATGGTATTGACAGATCATCAAGAGTGGTGGTGGTGGTGGTGGTGGGATATTGGATGGACGGATGGATGGATGGACAGATAGATGGATAGATGGAATGGATGAATAAATGGGATGGGATGGGTTAGATGGAACAGATGAATAGATGAATACTGAACAAATGAATGGATGGAGGGTGCTGGATAATTGGATGGATTGGTTTGGATAGAGAGACAGATGGATACACAAACACAAGGACAAACAGACAACTGGATGTTGTTGTTGTTGTTAAGTGCCGTCGAGTCGTTTCTGACTCACAGCGACCCCATGCACAGCAGAACAAATCCCGCGCCAG
>NW_006921731.1:1390810-1392157 GCF_000298275.1 Orycteropus afer afer
TCGCTTTGTCAGCTGCCCCACCCTGATGAAATCTTCTGGCAGATATGCAGCTGAAGCCTGGAAAAGGTGAGTTTTCATCATGGTATATTTTGACCTTTTCTTGACAGGACACAGGTGAGCCATTGGATGTGCCAGCTTGGGAGTGAAGTTTTGGTCTAGCAAAACGTTGGAGCTGTGGAAATTAAAGCAAAGAGAACCCTCTCATTTTGAGCCGGACAAGAGGAGGTTGCCATGAAGTTCCTTTTGGAAAACAGCTCAGTAGTTAGTGAGCAATGTCAGCCCCTGCAAGTTTGAGCCACTGAAGACCCTCAACATGGAGCTTCTAGCCAGTCCTGACAAGGGCAGGTAGGGCATGAAGCTCACCCCATCCAGCAAATGAGGATAAGACTAAGAACCAATCTTGCTGCCCCAAAAAGGGCATTCAGTGTGGCCAAAGAGGTCATTCTCTTTGACCCCCACAGCTGTCAACCCTGATCCACCTCAGCCTGCCAATCTCATTGGTTGTGTTGGGTGGGTCCCTTCCAAAGCTTCTGCAAACCCCAGCCCTGACCCAGCTGACTCAACTCTAAATGACTTTAATCCTTTGTGATTAAACCTGCCAGATCAGGAGGAGTAAAAAGAACAAGGAAAAAATGCTTTAACCCAGTCACCTGAGCCCCAGGAGTTAAATCTCAGAAAGTACATACTTCAAAAAGGAAAAACAGCTATATGTATAAAAATATTCAGTGTAGCACTAACCACAAATAGGTTTTTTTCTTTTTCTTAAAAAAAAAAGTAGACACCAATATTAATATTTACTATTACCCAAAATAAAGAAAAAACTCATTGTCAGTCACTCAGTTTTACTCAGGGTATGCCCATGTGTTACAGAGTAGAACTGAGCACCATAAAGTTGTTTTGGCTATAATCTTTTTTTTAAATTTGCTTTACTTTTGGTGCAAGTTTACACAGCAAATTAGGTTCCCTTTAGGAAGACAGGGCAATCTACTTCCGTAAAGATTTACTAACTGGGAAACCCAAAGGGGGTCGCTATGAGTTGGGATTGACTTGATGGCAATGAGTTTTTTTTTAAATACATATTGCTCAGTGTTATTAGTTACATTTTTCACAATGTGTCAGCACTCTCATCATTTCCATTCTGGTTGCTCTGTTTCCATTAATCTAGCTTCCCTGCCCTTTCCCCCTCTTGCCTTCTCATTTTCGTTTTAGGGTAAGGATATATGATCCCATATAGATGATTATTTAAAAGGAACACTGAACCACTGAGACTATGGCCCCTAGTTGCCCTTCAGGTCTGGAATTGAACCCACAACTGTGGTTTCCAGCCAAACAAAGTACAGGCATGTG
>NW_006921731.1:1392396-1400006 GCF_000298275.1 Orycteropus afer afer
CCTAATAAAAAAAAAAAAAAAAAAAAGGAACACTGTACTCAGGGGTGATATTGTTTATTTTATGAACCAATCTATTATTTCGCTGAAAGGTGACCTCTGGGAGTGGGTTCAGTTACAAATTTAAAGAGTATCTCAGGGCAATAATGGCTGTACTTTTTACAGAAGCAGATTAGGATGTCTTTCTTCCATGGTGCAGCTGGATATGTTCGACCTTTCAGATAGTAGCCAAGACCAAACGATTTGTACCATCCAGAGACCTATAACCACTATAGTTAAGTAAATTGTGGTCACATCCCCACAGTGAATACTAAGAAGTCACTAAAAATGATGATGTGTAATGTGGGAACATATTTACCATGTTTAAATGAAGGGAGAAAAAAACAGGACATGAATTGGTAGCTAGGTAACCACTCTACATTAGGGCTAAGAGTTGTGTGTGGGCAGGGACTGAAAAATGAAACAGATAAGCAGAGGCCAGCTGAAGAGTCAAGGCTGTAGTATAGGGTCAGTCATGATCTCTTACTGTTTTATTTCCTGTCTTGCTGATACAATTCTTTATTTAATAAAATGAAAATTAGGGGAGACAGAAGAGGAAAGGGGCTATGTCACATGGAGAGAGAACTTTGGGGAAGTGTGAGTTCTCTGGCTCCACAGCCAGTTTCGCCAGATATGCTGGTATTTTTCTGGAATTTCTCACCATGCGGCCAGGCCCCAGGAAGGGATCTTGTGTTCTTGGCTGGAGCAGGGTGGTATGAAGTGCAGGGGTACACACCTAACCTGCAGGAAGCTCCCTGATACAGGACTGCTTTCACCAACAGATACACAAGTTAGGGACAGATCTCTGAGAAGACCCTGAGAAGAGCTTAAAATCCTAGAGGGCTTGGCACTGAGCTCAGGCACCAAGTGGGTGTAGACCAGCCACTGAGTGGGGTGTGCCATATATCATAGGGGTGGATTGTTTATGGGAAAATAATCTTGTTAGAAAGACAATAGTGGTGACAAGCAGGCAGTTCCTTCTGAGCATTATCCGAGAATAAGCACAATCCACAGATACTGAAAAAAGACACCCAAGAGCAGGGAGACAAAGGGAGAGGGAGGAGAACATGTGTTGTTCTCATCCTTGCAGCCCTAGCCTGGACGGTCCGGCTGGCTCTCACCTCTTGATGTTGCTGTGGATGATGTCTAGGCCATGCAGGTGCTCCACAGCTTGAAGCAGCCCCGAGCAGATGCTGACACGCTGGGGCCAGGGCAGGGGGTCTGAGCCGCCCTGAAGGAAAGAAATAAAGGAAGAGATATACTCACACCTGTGCCTTTTCAAGTCCAGATGGCAGGCAGGGCCCCCTTGGCTCCTGGATTTCCTCTAGCCCTCATGTCCTCTGCAGCAAGGGTATGGGTTTTGACACCAAATATCCCCATCCCAGCTCAGACATGCACTAGTTGTACTAGCTGTGTGACTTTGGAAAATATACTTAACATCTCTGAGCCTCAGTTTCCTCGCTGATACTGATGGCAGTATCAATCTCCATGTTTTAGTGTTGTAAGGATTCACGTACAGGCAGTATACACCAAGGGACTGTGCTCCTGCCATAGCACCTGCTACATAGTAGGTGTTCAAGAAACAGCAGTTTTTTTTTTTTTTATTGTGACTATTATAGTGGCACCTCTGTAATTTGTTCATAGAAGGGGCTTAGGAGCAGCAGTCTGGATGGCAGAGGGGCTAGGGAGCTTGTGTTTGCACACCAGGCACACTGTCTTTATGCTGACTTTGTGTGTATTGGGGCAGATTTCACTAGGGCTGATGATTATGGAGTGGGCTAAAGCCTCCCCACCTGTGCCCAGGTGCTGCCACTGTGGTTCTGTGACTGAACCTCCCAGGCTAAACCACCACCTATTTTTCAAGGCCTGTCTTAGGCCCCATATCCTGTAAGAACTGGTCCTGACCATCACTTAAGTTTTCTTCTCAAAAACCCTGACATCTAGAACCAGACAAATCCAATTCAAAGCTTACTGGAACTTATCAGCTGTGTGCTTTTGTCTAATTCACTTTAGCTCTCTTGTACAGAGACTTCTCTTTTGGAGAGTGGGGAGCCTTCTTGGGTTGGGGTGAGGATGGAAGGAGAAGACACATGGAAAGCCCTCATTGTGGTGTCTGGGTAACAGTGAGGGCTCTGAATAGCTAACAATCAGCATTATACCAGGAATAACTGCTTTGTCTGGTCCCTGCTACAGGAGGTGGTAATTCTTTTATGGAATAACTCTCCTCTATTTGATGAATTTATGAAGAGGGGGTTGTTTTGTTTTAAAAATTATGTATTTTAATAAATATTACATTCATACATACTATTCAAAAACGCACAAAAACTCTCTATATATAGTACAAGTTGCCCTCCCATCCTGTGTCCTAACTACCTAGTTCTCCTCTCCAGAGACAGCTAATATACCAGTTTCTTATATATCTTTCCAGACATATTCCATTAATGTGTGGCAAAGAGGTATATATTGGGAAAAATTCTTTATAAGTGTTTTTTTTTAAATTTGTGGTTAAAAATATATATATATTACATTATATATTATCTAGAGAGTGGTCATGAGTGCCCAACATGGTGACTGTACAGTTAAAAATGGTCAAAGCGGCACATTCTATGAGAGAACATACATATACATATATATGTGTATATATGTTGTTGTTGTTGTTGTTATGTGCCGTTGAGTCGGCCCCGACTCATAACGACCCCTCCTTGGGTTTCCGAGGCAGTATCACTACGGGAGTAGGATTGCCCAATCTTCCTTCCGAGGAGTGGCTAGTGGGTTTGAACCGCCAGCCGTCTGGTTAGCAGTCAAGTGCTTTAGCCATTATGCTACCAGAGCTCCTATGTGTGTGTGTGTGTGTGTGTGTGTGTGTATATATATGTATATATGTTCTCATATATATGTTCATATCGTATCGTATATATGTTTTCATACATATACATGTATATGTACATATATGTATATGTGTGTTCTCATATATACATATATATTCATATATATGTATATATATGTTCTCTCATAGAATGTGCCACTTTGACCATTTTTAACTGCAGTCACTATGTTGGACACTCATGACCACTCTCAATTTCCAAAACTTTTTCATCACACTAAACAGAAGCTCTATCTAATAAGCAGTAACTTCCCATTTCCCTGCTCCCTTCAGTCTCTGGTAATCACTAACACATTGTCTCTAGTCATTGCCTAGCCTATATATTTCATTTAAGTAGGATCAAATTATATTTGTCTACATCTGGTTATTTTACTCAGCATAATATTTCAGGGTTCATTCATGTTTTAGCATGTATTACAACTTCATTTTTCTTTATGGCTAAAGAACATTCCTGTGTGTGTGTATCACATTTTGTTTATCCATCCATCTGCTGATAGACTGGAATAACATTTTATAATAAAATTTTGCCTCTTATTTTTCCACCATTTTTTTATGGCTTAGTTCTTTTTCTTGTCCTACTGCACTAAGACTTCCAGAGCAATGTGGAATAAAATGAGTGCTATGGAACACTCTTATCTTATTCTTGACTTAAATGAGATGTCTCTTCTCAAATAATTTTTTATAGGTTTTTATCTGAGCACATTTATCAGATATTATCTATCGAGGCTCAACTTTTCCTTGAGCCTTCTGGGTCTCTCCTGGATGGCCTCTCTCCCCTCTGGGCTCCTTAAGTCCTTAACCCTAAGTTCCCTACCTAGTTGCTGCCTGGTTCTGTTCTCTGATCATGACTTCTCTGATCAGCGCCTTACCTCACCCTGGAGTCTATCCTGTAACGAACCGTTTGCCATGTAGGGATAGATCAATCCGTGAAACACTCTTCCAGTGCAGAAGCCAAGCAGAGGTAAGATATTGGGGTGGCAGCATCTGAAAGCAAGCATTAACGTAGGAGTGAGGAGACAGACAAAAAGAATAATAAAAGGCTCTTCAGCATCCTCTCCTCCCACCCCTGAAATCCCTCTTCTTCCTTCTCTATTCCCCTGAGACCAGCAGTCCCCTCCCAGGTAACAAATGCTATGACCCAGGGCACCAGGGCAGAAAGATGAAAATTGCCTGCCCTCAAGGAGCTCCAAGACTAGTGATCCTCATCCTGCCTCACTGCTATGCAGTATTTACACCTTAACTATTCTATCTTCCAGAAACAGAGCCTTAGAGGTTAAGAAACTTGCCCAAGGTCACAAACTAGCAAGCAGAGAAGCCAGGACCAGATCCCAGGTCTGTTCAAGTCCTGACTTCAGGAATGGGGTTCTTCCCAAAATCACCTTCATAGAGTTCCGAGTCATCATTCCCTCCTGACTCTCCTCCTACCTCTCTAACTACTCTTTCTTGGTCTTTTTCACTAACACCCTCCTTCTCTGCCTTCTTCTGAGATATAAGCACCCTCTGCCAGGCCCAGCATCTTGTTTCATCTGCTGCTCCTCCAGTTACCTCCTACCTTTATAAAAAAACAAAACAAACCTGTTTCCATCAAGTCACTTGTGACTCATAGCAACCCAACAGGACAGAGAAGAACTGCCTCAGGGGTTTTTTAAGGCTGTAATCTTTATAGGAGCAGACTGCCACATCTTTCTCCCACAGAACAGCTGGTGGTTTAGAACCACTGACGTTTCAGTCAGCACACAAGTGCTGAACCATTGTGCCACCAGGGCTCCTTGCCTTTATGAGGAACACTCTCAAATCTTGTATCTCTCACCCCATGCTAGGCTTTAACCTAAGTGCCTAACTGCCTATAATGCTATTCATTTCTGTGTTAAAGTATAAAAGCAGCCATAGACAATATGTAAATGAATGAATGTGGCTGTGTGTCAATAAAACTTTATTTATGGGCTCTGTGATTTGAATTTCACATAATTTTAATGTGTCACAAGATATTCTTCTTCTTTTGATTCTTTTCAACCATTTAAATAAAAATGTGAAAATCATTCTTAGCTTGCAGGCTTTACAAAGAGGCAGCAGGCAGATTTTAGCCAGCAGGTCGTAGTTTGCTGACCCCCAGTCTACAGGGCTATATAGAGTTGGAGTCACTGAGTCTCTACCCCATCCCTGAAAATGGGACAAAACTTGGAAAAAAGGAGTTGGGCTAAGTGAATCAAGGTTCCTTTAAAATTCTAATCAATGCATACAAGCTGTTGTTGTTAGGTGCCATGGAGTTGGCTCTGACTCATAATGACTCTACTTTATGTACAACAGAACAAAACACTGCCCAGTTTTGCACCATCTTCACAATTCTTGCTATGCTTGAGCCCTCACTTCAGCCTCATTACCTCCTTCATCTAATTAGTCTACACTCATTGTCATAAATGGCTTTCAAACTTTCCTCCTCACTCCCCTCTCTTCTGCCTTAGGCCAGACCCTGATTAAATCTCCCCAGAGCTAGTGTTCTCCCCAGAGCAAATGGTCTCCCACCTGACTTCTGTGCCCTCTTCCACTCCCCTCAATGCATCCTACTTCATGATTTTCATGCTCATTAGAGTTAGCTATTTATATATCAGTCTCTCAACTGGATCATAAACTTCTCCAAGACAGAGGCCGGGTGTTTTTCAAGTCTGCACACCCTATAGCCTAGAAAAGGTGAGGTGAGGTTCAGCCACTGTGTCAATCCATCTCGTTGAGGGTCCTCTCCTTTGCTGACCCTATACTTTACCAAGCATGATATCCTTCTCCAGGGAATGATCCCTTCTAACAACATGACCAAAGTAGGTGAGACGAAGTCTGGCTGTTCTCCCTTCTAAGGAGCATTCCAGCTGCACATCTTCCAGGACAGATTTGTTTGTTCTTCTGGCAGTCCATGGTACTTTCAGCATTCTTCACCAACACCACAGTTCAAAGGCATCAACTCTTCTTTGGTCTCATACAAGTAGCTACATAAAAAAGCATGGATTCTGGGGCCAGGGCACCTGGATTTAGATTCCAACTCCACCATTTGCTAGCCGTGTGACCTTGCACAAGACACTTAACCTCTCTGTGCCTCATTTTATACCTGTGAAAAATAATGTAATCATAGTAGCTACACTATAGAGTTATTGTGAAAATTAAATGAGTTATACATAAAAGTCCTTAAAACACACCTGGTGCACAGGAAGCACTATAGAAAGGTTAGCTATCATTATTATTAAACAAAGTGTTTTCCAAGAGGAGGCTTACCTAAGACAAACCTGCATCTCCACCTGGAAAAATCTTTCAATTGATCCTGGGCTTGCACAGGCCACCTATGGAAAAAGACATTGAAACATAAAAACTCAACCTCACCCAGGCAACTTCTACCCTTTACTAGAAATTTAGAAGCACTTACCTCACTGAGCTTCTTGAAAACAAATGGCATGCCATGCCTTTGCCCTCTGTAGTTGACAGCAAAGGTACCCTCACTGATTTTGTGGTTTTGGCTGAAGTCGTTGGTGGCCTGGACCACGTCCTCCTCACTCCAGAAAAGGCTCTTTCCAGCCAAGCTCAAAAGTTGTTCCTGTTTAGGAAGAGAGGTGCTGAAATCCTGGTAATACAGAAAGAGAAGAAAGATATTACAAAAGAAGCTTGTTTTCTCCACTACCTCTAGGAATCCAGAACATCAGAGCTTGGAAAAATTCAAAGCTTGACTGAAGCTATCAGTGAATGAGTGGATGCCAACCCCATGAAGACAGTCTGCCAAAGTAGAAAGGGAATTATACTTCCAGTTTTGATTAAATGTGTGTAAAGGGATACATGTGTGTGCACGTATGAGGAGTGGTTGTTTATAGGGCTGTGGAAAGTAGGTAGGGTGATTTCCATTCTCTTCTTTATAATTCTTGCTTTATGAAAATACTCTACAATAACTATGGAGGGGATCACTTTATCCAGTGAGGAGTGCTAAAAAGAACATGGATAGGGCTGAGCTCAAGTCCCAGTTTCACCTCTAACTAGCTCTGTGCCCCTGGGCAAGTTACTTAACCCCTCCAAGACTCAACTACCTCATCAGCAAAAATGAGGATAATAATAGCACATCACAGGGTAATCCTGAGGATTAACTAAAATGTAAGTATTCCTAGCACATGCTTGATATCCAATAAATGTTAGTTTCCCCCTTTTTTTTCCCCCAAGTTTACAGAGGTGGTCACCAAGGAGGTCAAGTGGCTGAGGCATGGTCGCACAGCTGGCCAGTAGCTGAACTGAGTGCCCTAGTCCTGTAAGAGAGCTTAAATTCTAAAGCATTTGGTTTGTGGATGGCTGTGGTCTACAGTGGAAGCCTAAACTCCATTTTGAGTTTTGACATAAGTTCAGATGCCAGTTGAGTTCTTTCTGACCTTCAACATTGTGGCAGCGCTCAGGAAGGGTGTGGTTGAAATTAGGTTATGCTCACACAAAGAACTACAGAACTTCCCTGAGTGTGTCCTTTTCTAATTTAAATTAAGGTTAAAAAAAAAAAAACCTCACTGCAGCAGAGTGGGTTCCAACTCATGGGGACCCCTCCTTGGGTTTCTGAGGCAGTATCTCTACAGAAGTAGATTGACCAATCTTCCTTTCAAGGAGTGGCTGGTGGGTTAGAATTGCCAGCCTTCTGGTTAGCAGTCAAATGCCTTAGGCACTTGTTGTTGTTGTTGTT
>NW_006921731.1:1400166-1402969 GCF_000298275.1 Orycteropus afer afer
TTCCGAGGAGTGGCTGGTGGGTTTGAACCGCCAGCTGTCTGGTTAGCAGGCAAGTGTCTTAGCCACTATGCTACCAGAGCTCTACACTACCAGAATTCCTAAATTAAGGCTGGGGTCCTGATATTGTTTTGTAGCTACCTTGTGGCTCTGACTCAGGACTCATGGTAATGAGTCATAGCCGGACCACCACCTAGCTAGGCAATCAAGGCCCAGAACTAATCCTGTTGGTGGTGTTGTTAGATGCCATTGAGTCGTCTCCGACTCATAGCAATCCTATGTACAACAGAACAAAACACTGCCCAGTCCTGTGCCAGACTCACAATCCCTGCTATATCTGAGCCCATCGTTGCAGTCACTGTGTCAATCCATCTTGTTGAGGGCCTTGCCCTCTTTCGTTGACCCTCCACTTTACCAAGCATGATATCCTTCTTCAGGGAATGGTCCCTTCTGACAACATGACCAAAGTAGGTGAGACAAGTCTGGCCACTCTTCGCTTTCAAGGAGCATTCCAGCTGTACTTCATCTAGGACAGATTTGTTAGTTCTTCTAGCAATCCATGGTACTTTTAGTATTCTTCACCAATACCACAACTCAAAAGTGTCAACTCTTCTTCAGTCTTATTTATTGTGCAGCTCTCACATGCATATGAGGTGACTGAAAATATGGGTTAGGCACACCTTAGTCTTCAAGGAGACATCTCTGCTCTTCAGCACTTGAAAGAGATTTTTTGCAGCAGATTTGCCCAGTGCAATACATCATCTCATGTCTTGACTGCTACTTCCATTAGAGTTGATTGTGGATCCAAGTAATACGAAATCTTTGACAACTTCAATCTTCTCTCCATTTATCATGATGGTGATTACTGGTCCAGTTGTGAGGATTTTTGTTTTCTTTATGTTAAGGTGTAATCCATACTGCAGACTGTAGTCTTTAATTTTCACCAGCATGTGCTTCAAGTCATCCTCACTTTTAGCAAGCAAAGTTGTGTCATCTGTATATCACAGGTTGTTAATGAGTCTTCCTCCAATCCTGATGCCATGTTCTTCTTCATATAGTCCAGTTCTCTCAGATTATTTGCTCAGCATACAAACTGAATAAGTATGGTGAAAGGATACAGCCCTGATGCACTCCCTTCCTGATTTTAAACCATGCAGTATCTCCAACAGCCTTCTGGTTCCTCATGAGCACAATTAGGTGCTCTGGAATTTCCATTCTTCTCAGTGTTATCCATAATTTGTTATGATCCACACATCTTATAACCCTTTTTTTTTACCTTCAATTATGTATATATCCCATTCATGGTCCCCACCCCCATTTCTGTAGTCCCACCTGCAGCAGTGAAGAATCTATCTACCACCAATCATGGTTCTGTGATGATTCCCTTTGTTTTCAATCACATACAATTAGCCCCACGGCTGTGACTCAGTGGATTCCATTTGGCCATGTTAGGGAGCTCTGGTGGCATAGGAGCTCGGTGGCATAGTGCCTAAGGCATTTGAGTGATAACCAAAAGGCTGGCAGTTCAAACCCACGAGCCACTCCTTAGAAGGAAGACTGGGCAATCAACTTCTGTAGAGATACCACCTCAGAAAACCAAGGAGGGTTCGCTATGAGTCAGAATCAACTCGTTGGCAGTGAGTGAGAGTTTATATATATGCTGTCTACATGCTGATGGGTTTCCCTCATCCTAGATGACTGTCCTTGTCCTGTCCAAGTCTTAATAAAAGTGTCTCTATTGAACCTGTTTGAATCTGGGGTCTCTATGCTGGGCCTCCAGATTCCCGGGATGTATAGGTTCATATAACCAAACATGGTTCTGACTAATTGCAACCCTATAGGTCAGAGGAGGACTGCCCCATAGGGTTTCCAAGGCTGCGAATCTTTACAGAAGCAGACTGCCTCATCTTTCTCCTGCAGAGCAGCTGGTAGGTTCAAACCACTGACCTTTTGGTTAGCAGCCAAATGCCTTAACCACTGTGCCACCAGAGCTCCTTATGTTTTAGATGGGGGACTGTCAATTATCAGCTCTTATTTAAACACAAATAATGGAAAACCTCATTAAAAGTTTGTACTCACTAAAGTACTGCCATTCCTCCGTCCCCAATTTTGTTGACTGCTCAATTCACAGTCTCAGAAGCTTGGAGTAACTCAATAGGTCTCCTTCCTTCCCACTCCCACCCTAAAAGTGGTATCAGGGAATAAAGAAACTGCATTTTTGAGAGAGAACCACAAGCTAGGGGGATACTGCTTGGGGGAGGGGATTTACCTTTGAATCAGATGAAGCAGAATGGTTGGTTTTTAAGGATTGGGCATCTCCTTCAGAAAGAGGCATGGGAAAGGACTGCTGGGTAGCTCTGGCTGGCGTGGAGCCTAGAAAGGAGGCTGTGGGTCAGGACATGGCCTGCTGGAGGAAGGTGGGAGGGGTTCCCCACCTAGTACACAGACCAACCAAGTCACTCATTCATGCCACACACACACACACACACACACACACACACACCACACACACATACACGTATCCTGAGGTATAACTGAGACCAACTCTAGGCATTTGAAACTACTGATAAATATTATGCTTCTCCTAATTTCTCATATCGGAAGGAAGGTTAGGCAATCCTACTTCCGTAGTGATACTGCCTCGGAAACCCAAGGAGGGGTCGCTATGAGTCAGGGCCGACTCGACGGCACGTAACAACAACAACAACAATTACTCATAAAAAAGATGCAATTTCTACCCCAACTAGCAGAAGAATTTGCATGAAAATACTAAAAAAAAGGAGACCTACGGAGCTGCGGTCTGACA
>NW_006921731.1:1405289-1409017 GCF_000298275.1 Orycteropus afer afer
TGGTCAATGACATGAGACAAAGTATATGTGAACTGCTGTATGAAAAGTGAATTTACTCTGTAAATCTTCACCCAAATCCTAAATAAATAAATAAATAAATAAAAGAAAGAGAGAAAAAAAAAAGATGCAATTTCTGTTTGCTATAGATTAGCTTTTAGGCTTGAGCAAGGGTCTGCACAAATAGGTAAAAGGTACATTAGCATGAAAAATCACACCCCGGGGTGATGTTAGTATGATAATGAAACAAGCTTATATGATAGTAAGATGTAACTTTTTGCATCTATACATGTTTGCAATGCTTGTGTGTGTTTAGCATGTATCTAAACTTGTAGTAACATCACCTTATTGGCTCAACAACCATAAAAACAGCAAGCCGCTTCTAGAGGACAGACAGAATCTGAGTTGAATACCTGTCTCCTTTAGAGTGCTAAAGAATAAAGCTCTCTCTCTTCCTCACTTCAGTGTGGTTCATAACTGGCGAATTTTGCAATGGGCATAGATCTGCTTTATAGTGATGGCTGCCACTTCCAGACAGCCACCTGGTGCCAGCCAACATACTCCTCAAGCACTACCTCAGCTAAGCCTGATGACAGCCTCAGGAGGAAGGTCTTATGACACTGATTTGACATGTGGAGAAACAGAGGCACAGGAAATAGAATAACTTGACCAGGGTCTCACAGCTAGTAAGTGGCACAGCCAGGGTTCAACTCTAAATCCCTTTGATTTTCCTCAGGGGATGCTGAGATTATGTTAATGGTTATGGAATAATTTGGAAAAGGGTAGCAAGAATGTACAACCTGAAGAATGTAATCAATGTCACTGAATTATACATGCAGAAATTGTTGGACTGGCATATCTTTATGTATATTTTTACCACCCAAAAAATAAATTTATTTGACTTCTAATAGCACACTCTTAAGCCCTACACTACCCTACCTCCCATCCAAAGAGCAGCGATGGACAGAGAAATGAATAAGCTACTGAGCTGGCCTTCTATAAACTTACAAAAAAAATTGTGGTAGATATAGCAATAACCATCTTTTGAGATGTCCCAGGGAAAACAAGGTGTAGAGGTTGGAAAGACCATGTCAGGTTGGGAGATCGAGGAGGGTTTCACAGAGGAAGCAGCACTGGCTGGGCTTTAAAGATGGGGAAGAGCTTTAGACAGGTGGACAGGGGGTGGGAGGGCCTCCAGACAGCAGAACCGGAGCATGCAAAGGTGTGGCAGTGGGAAAGCCCAGGGTGTAGAAGGAACACTTAATTAGCAAACACTTGCATCATTCCTGGCACTGTGCTAAATGCTTTATATGTATTAACTGAGTGAATCTTCATAACAATCCTAGCAGAGAATTATCACCTCCTCTTTGCAGAGGGTAAAACTGAGACACAGAGAGGTAAAGTAACTTTTCCAAGGGCACACAGTCAATGGCAGAGCCAGGACTGAAACAATCCGGCTCCAGAGTCCATGGTCTTAATCCCTTAGTGAGCGTACTAGGCATGGCTATATAGCTCCCCCAAACAGCTCCCAGACCCATTTTGTTTGGCCAAGTGCCAAACAATGCAGTAATTCCTACTACCTCCCTTTTTCCCTTGAGGGCCACATTCCTTAGTTAACAGCAGCATCTTATATGCCACCAGACCTTGCCCTAGATTCCCTAGCAGGATTGGGCATCACTGTACCTGACACCTGGCACATAGCCTGATACCTGGTACATAGCCCCTATTTGATAGTTCCTCAAACAGAGGTATAAATACCTCTGGAAAAAGAAAATGCTTTAGCAGACTTAGAAACTGACCAGCTTGCTGCCTCTGGATGCGATGTCGCTCTTCTCATAAGCGCCCCCTGCCCTTTGGAATAAAACTCTCACATCTCTGAGCATGCCTCCAGTACAGTTTTTCGGTCTCTCAAACCCTTACAGTTACAAGCCTTTTACAAGCCTGTTTCAGCTCTCAATTACAATCCAGACAGTGAGTGAAGAAGATAAATGAGAAAAAAAAAAAACTTAAGAAGTAGTTCAGGGCCAGGTACAAATCAGGTTGTTGTTGTTGTTAGATACCATTGAGTTTGCTCTGACTTATAGCGACACTGTGCATAACAGAACGAAACACTGCCCAGTCCTGAGCCATCCTCACAGTCACTGCAGTCACTGTGTCAATCCATCTCACTGACCCTCTATTTTACCAAGCACACTGTACTTCTCCAGGGACTGGTCCCTCCTGATAACACATCCTAAGTACGTGAGAAAAAGTCTCTCCATCCTCACTTATAAGGAGCATTAAGGCTGTACTTCTTCCAAGACAGATTTGTTCATTCTTCTGGCAGTCCATGGTATATTTAATATTCCTCACCAATGCCATAGTTCAAAGGCATCAGTTCTTCTTCAGCGTTCAGATTAAGGAGGTTGAAATTTCTTCAGTAGGCCCCATATAAAGATTAATCTGCAGATTAATGAACAATATCTGCTGGGTTAGAGAGGATGGCAGGTAGGGAGTGAGTCAGCTGGGACCCACACAGAAGCAGCCTGGGCCAGAGATCAGAAGCCTCACTTAATTGTCCGGAAATACCTAGCTACAGACATGGCTTGAGTAACTCAGGGCTTGGCCCTTCTAAGAGATCCTCGCCATGACCACAGGGCTACTGGCCAAATCCACCTGCTTCAAATATTCCCAGTTTACAACATTAGGAAAGGAGCAATTAATCTGAAGCTCTGATCACAAAAGAATTAATTCAGAACACTAAAAACAGCACCATGGCAAAACTAGGGCCAGTCTTGCTAATCTACTAAGAAAGGCAAAAAAAAAAAACCAAGTTGCCTTCAAATCAATGCCAACTTATGGTGATCCCATGTGTTTCAGAGTAGAACTGTGCTCCATAGGGTTTCCAATGCCAGATTTTTCAGCAGTAGATGACTAGGCATTTCTTCTGAGATGCCTCTGGTGGACTGGAATCTCCAACCTTTTGGTTAGCAGCCAAGCATGTTAACTGTTTATACCACCCAGAACCTCCCACCAACCCAGGGAGTTACTGACAAAACCAAATTTACTCAAGATGAGGCCTGGTTCCTTTAATCATCAAAAAGGCCTGAGGCAAGGGCCACCCTAAACCTTCTTTCCTGGGTCATCTGTTCCTTGAGTTTTTCAATGGCCATGAGAATGCACTTTGCAGACCTCCAACTACTGAGAACATTTCTGACCACGGGCCCAGCTGCTATGCTCTGAAATCCATCCCATCACTTTCACTGAGGTCATGTTCCTATGGGATGCCCCCTCAGTGACTATGTGTGGCTGGGATACAAGGGAGGTTTATTTGGGGATACAAAGGACAACTCTGGTGGCTGACTTGGGACTCCTTGACACTCCATCAAGCCTTCCTTAGAGTATAGACAGGCTAGGACACTTCCTTCCCCCTCTCCTAACCTCAGGATCAGACTTATTTCATGATCCATGGTAGCCTACAAAAAAGGCACCCCAATCTTAAAAGCTTGCAAGTGGACATCTAGATGCAACAATGGGTCTCTCCTCATCCAGAGCCAAGAAGAATGAAGAAAACCAAAGATGTATGGAAACAATTAGTCCAAGGGACTACTAGACCATGTGATCCTCAGCCTATATGATCATAAGACCAGAAGAACTAGATGGTGCCTGACTACAACTGTCAACCACTCAGAAAGTGCAGAAGATCCTGGATAGAATGGGAGAACGACGTGAAACAAAACTCAAAATCATTA
>NW_006921731.1:1409368-1429790 GCF_000298275.1 Orycteropus afer afer
TAACTACAGGGAGGAAGTGGGAAGAGAGGTGTTACATTGTGGGGAATTGCAGTCAATGTCATTAAACAAAATGTGTATGAACTGTGGTATGGAAAATGAATTTGTTCTGTAAACTTACACCCAGATCACAAAAAAATAAATAAATAAATACTCCCCACCCCCATTAAAAAGCTATCCATGTCCTAATCCCCAGAATCTGTCAATGTTACCTGCTCTGAAAAAAGGATCTTTACAGATGCGATATCTACAATTTGTTATCATTCACACAGTCAAATTCCTTTGCATAGTCAATAAAACACAGATGAATGTCTTTTGGGCATTCTCTGCTTTCAGTCAAGATTGATCAATGACTGACCTCGTTCCACATCCTCTTCTGAATCAAACTTTAATTCCTGGCAGTTTCCTGTTGATGTACTGATGCAAATGTTTTCGAATAATCTTAAGCAAAATTTTACTTGCATATGATATTAATAATATTATTCTATAATTTCCGTATTCTGTTGGATCACCTTTCTTTGGAGTGGGCACAAATATGGATCTATTCCTGTAGGTTGGCCAGGTAGCTGTCTTCCAAATTTCTTGGCATAAACAAGTAAGCACTTAAAGCATTGCATCTATTTGTTGAAACATCTCAATTAGTATTCCATCAATTCCTGGAGCCTGGTTTTTCCTGAATTTCTTCAGTGCAGCTTGGACTTCTTCCTTCAATACCATCACTTCTAGATTACATACTAACTCCTGAAATGGCTGAACATCAACCAATTCTTTTTGATACAGTGACTCTATATATTCCATCTTCTCTTGATGTTTCCTGCATCATTCAATATTTTGCCCATAGAATCATAATTTGGGTTTAGCTTTTTTTCTTCAGTTCTTTCAGTTTGAAAAATGTGAGTGCATTCTTTCCCTTTGATTTCCCAACACCAGGTTTTTGGTTTTCTAATTCCAGGTCTTTGCACATTTCATTATAACACGTTGTCTTCTCGAGCTGCCCTTTGCAATCTTCTGTTCAGCTCTTTTTATTTCATCATTTTTTTCTATTTGCTTTAGCTACTTTCTATTGAAGAGAAAGTTTCAAAGTCTCTTCTCACATCCATTTTGGTCTTTTCTGCCTTTCCTGTCTTTTTAATGACCTTTTGCTTTCTTCAGTATGATGTTCTTGATGTCATCCCACAACTCATCTGGTCTTTGGTCATTGGTGTCCAATACGTCAAATCTATTCTTCAGATGGTCTCTAAATTCAGGTGGGATATAATCAAGGTCGTATTTTGGCTCTTGTAGATTTATTTTAATTTTCTTCAGCTTCAATTTGAACTTGAACTTACATATGAGCAATTAATGGTCTGTTCCACAGTCAGCTCCTAGCCTAGTTTTGACTGATTGCAGTATAGTAAATTACCTGGTATGGCTTTTCTAGCCATTGTTGTTGTTATTGTTATTTGCCCTCGAGTCAGCCCTGACTCATAGCCATAAGTCTTTGTAAACTCAGTGGTGGAATTTGCCGTGAGCAACTGAGGAGCTCCTGATTGTAAAAATCATCCACCTGGGGTATTTCTGTTGTGAGCAGCACAAAGTAATATTCTGGGAAGTTCACTCTCTCTCTCAGGTGCCTAGAATTCTGGTGTTATGATTGGCTAGTTTGACCACTCTGCCAGGCTCATAAGGAGGCCTCCTAGAGGCAGAAGTCTCTCTGACTGCTGGCTGAGAAGGACATGCTGCTGAAAGAGACATGTGCTCCTGAGAGACACGCACTGCTGGGAAAGAGACGCAAGAGACACGCATTGCTGACTGAGACACCAAGGAACACGCATTGCTGGGAGAAAGAGTGAGAGGCTGTTGGCCGAGAGAAGGTGGGTTGAGAGAGACTGAGTGTTTTACCTGAACTTGAATTGTAGCCTGGTGCTTCCCTAATAAACCCCATAATCTGTGAGTTCTGTGTGGCCACTGCAGTGAATTATCGAACTCAGTGGAAAGGTGGTGAGTGCTGCAGGAGGAACAGTTGGTCAGGGTTAGTGAAAGGGCTAGAGGGAGGCAGCATGTCTGGCCTGGCAGGAATAGGCCTTGGGCTACTGATGGTGATTCTGTCTTCCTCTTGTGTGGTTAGAGGAGGTCAGAAGATGCAGCCTCCCTGCCCCTTTAGCAGTGATGATATTGAACTTCGCCACTGACTTTTTCTACAGATGTAGTAGATTTGATTCCTGTGTATTCTATCTGGGGAGGTCCTCATGTATAGTCACTGTTTGTATTGTTGAAAAAAGGTATTTGCAATGAATAAGTGGTTGGTCTTGCAAAATCCTATCATGTGATCTCCAGCATCTTTTATATCACCAAGACCATATTTTCCAACTACTGATGCTTATTCTTTGTTTTGCATTCCATTCACTGGTAATTATCAATACATCATGATTGCATGTTTGTCGACTTCAGGCTGCAGAAGTTGAAATCTTCAATTTCTTCATCTTCAGCTTTTGTGGTTGGTGCATAAATTTGAATAATAATAGTATTAACTGGTCTTCCCTGTAAGCATACCAATATTATCCTATCACTGACAGCATTGTAGTTCATGCATATGAGGCTACTGAAAATACTGTGGTTTGGGTCAGGCTCACCTTAGTCTTCAAAGTGACATCTTTGTTCTTAAACACTTTAAAGAGGTCTTTTGCAGCACATTTGCTCAGTGCAATATACTGTTTGATTTCTTGACTCCTGCTTCTATAGGCAATGATTGTGGATCCAAGTAAAATGAAATCCTTTACAACTTCAATCTTTCATCTGTTTATCAAGATATTGCTTATTTGTCCAGTTGTGAGGATTTTTTTTTTTTTTTATGTTGAGGTATAATCCATACTGAAGGCTGTAATCTTTGATCTTCATGAAGAAGTGCTTCAAGTCTTCTCTACTTTCAGCTAGTGAGGTTGTATCATCTGCATATCTCAGGTTGTTAATGAGCCTTCCTCCAGTCCTGATGACATGTTTTTCTTTATACGGTCCATTTTCTCAGATTATTTGCTCAGCATACAGATTGAATAAATATGATGAAAGATTCAACCCTAACACATACCTTTCCTATGAAACTCAGTAGAATGTCTGCTTCCTCAACCAAAATGCACCAAATCTTGTCCTGCTGAACTGTGGCACTATAAACACAAGTACAGCACATGTAGCAATGCTGTTTCCAATGTTGGGCTTTTTGCTTTGTTGCTGGCAGTGGTCCCACCTCTATAGCGTCCCTGTCTCCTTTCATGTCAGATAGAACTGGGCTCCAGTCCTGGCTATATCATTACTAAAGATCTGACCTTGTGTGAGTTGTGCTTCATCCCTTTAAGCTTAAAAGAGCAATAAGTCCATTCCTCAAAGAGTTCTTGTTTGGATTGAAAGAGATGATGACTATAAAGCACAAAGATCAGTCTTGAGCACATGTGGAATACTTGGTATTTTACCAACATTGGTAAAACTGTGTGTATAGTAACAGTAAATAGATACTAACACTCTATGGCCTCTCCCATAGCTAAGGCTCTGTGGCAGTGATTTCAGCTACTCAAAGCCCTTTTATCTGGATTCCAGTATAAGAACCTGCTCATAAGGTACTCATAACTTGATAACTTGCCCATGGCTCATATGCTGACATATGCTCCTTCTCTTTTAACCTGCCTACTTCCTTTCCACCAATGGGTGGGTGAGGAGGAAGTGATCATAGTGGTTGAAGGTGGAGATATGAGCTCTGGGGCAAATTGCCTCAGTTGACTTCCAGTTCTACCACTTACTCAACCATGCAAGCCCAGAAGGTTATCTGTCCCCATTTACAAAGCAGGGTAACAACAGCCCTGCCTCTTTGGACTGTCTAGGTGACTCCATGAGCTTAGTGGTGTCACTAGGGTTGGTTTCAATGTGTGGTGGGTGGAGTGGCCTGCAGCTCCTTCCCCTCACATTGGCTAAGAGGGAGATTCCCCTCTCTGCACAATGGCAAGTGCCATGGTCCACCCACCCATATCTGATTGGCCAGTGACAGGAGAAGGGATGCCAGCAAGTTACCACACTGGGTAACAGGTAATACCAACTCTAGTGACCACTGCCTTGTCGGCCTCCCACCCAATGCTGCGGGACCCTGGGGTCATTTTGGTGTCACCACTCTGGACAGTGTCAGTGGGTGTGGTCCACATCCCTGCAACCCACTAGTGAGGCCACTGCATGAGCTCTTGCTTTAGATGCTCTCAGCTCAGTGTCTTGTGCATAGTGGGTGGATCCTCAGCAAGTGTTACCACCTCCATGTGCCCCCCATCCCCACCCCTATGTTTTCCACTCCTATAGCAATTCTGCAAGATAATCAATCAGTATCAAATCTGGGGCCCAGTGAAATCTCGGGGTTTTCCCAAGAGAAGATAGGCCTATTTGATGAACTTAAGGTTACTCTCTTATTTTCAGCTTGGGAAAAAAATAGACAATTGATTTCCTGTTTCTATATACAGATTATATTCGTCATCTTGACCTATCTGGGCACATTTGCTTCTAAGGGACATTCAAGAGAATAGACAGTACAAAGGCAGACAGAAGCATGGCATCTTACTGTAACCTAGATAAGAAACAGCAAAAGAAATCGCTGCAACTGTTCCTTCCTCCACCCTGACTAGCATGCGCTAGAATTTCCCTATTTTATTATTGTATTTCTGTCTGGCAATCAACCAGTATCACATTTGCTTTAGGGTTATTGCCTCTTATCTTTAATTGCTGATCAAAGTTCTCCTTTTTTTTTTTTAGTCGTTAGCTACAAGAAATAATTGAGACTCCTTAGCCTGAAAATAGTTTTCTAGACTCAACCTATCTGGAGTATCAAGTCACTTTTGGAATGTTACTAATACCAGCTAACATTTAACAAAGTGGTTACTTGGTGCCAAGGAGCACTGGTAGTACAGTGGTTAAGGAATTTGGCTGCTAACCAAAAAGTTAGCAAATTGAACCCACTAGCCGTTCCGCAGGAGAAAGATGAGGCAGTCTGCTTCTGGAAAGATTTACTGCCTTGGAAACCCTATGGGACAGATCTATTCTGTTCTATAGGGTTGCTATGAATCAGAATCAACTCAATGGCAGTAAGTTTGGTTTGCTATTACTTGGTGCCAGCAATGAGGTGTGTAGTTCCCTACCCCAACTTGGTAAGGTAGGTTCCATTATTATCCCCATTTTACAGATAAAGAAACTGAGGCACAGAGAGGCAAAGTACTTTTCTTGCTACAAAGTGACAGATGTGGAATTTAAATACAGACTAGTCTAATGCAAAAGCCCATGCATGCTCCTCTCAACCACTGCTGGCCCCGGCTTCAAGAACTACATCTTTGGTTCAACAATCAGAAGACTGTGGGAGAGCAGAAGTAAGGCTGGGCTCCAGGGGAGAAGTGGTGAGAATGGAGATGTGGGCATGAATAGCGGTCATCTTGTAGGGAAAACATCCACCGTCATTTGCCAGCTGCTCCCTAAGCACTTCCTCTGTACCAGCCCGCTCCTTCCCTCCCCATCCCAGGCAGGAAGGGATGAGATAAATCTGAAATGGTCTGAAGGCTTTGGGTTAGCAGTGTGTGTGGTGGTTAGTGCCAAGAGTTTTCAAATCACACAGTTCAAATGGCAATTTGGGCCTGCCACTTCCTTGCTGTGTGACCTCAGTCAAAAAACTTTCCCTCTCTATGCTTCAGACTCCATGGGACAAAGCAACAGATCAGTGGCTGAAAAAGGAAAGAGTTAGCAGGGTGGGAAAGAACCCTCACCTCCCACTGCACTGGCACTATACAGGTTCATTTAATTTTCACAACAACATCTGGCGATGAGAGCCCGCTATGCACAGACTAAGGTCTATCAGGAGCACAGGATGAGACTGCCAGGCACCCCCACAGAGCATTCAGGACTACATGTGGTGGGGTTCTGGGCCTCTAGAATGACAATACCTGGGAAGGCAGCCGGCTGCTCCTGTGCATCTGTGGTGTTCCTCGCAGAAGCTTCCAAAGGCCTTCCCGGCTTCACAGTCTCCGGGAAGGGAATAGGAGACTTGAGTTCAGGAACTGATTTCCCTGAAAACAAGGTGGAAAAAAGAGAATTTTATTTTATTTAGTGAAGTGGGTCATCCATCAACAGGGTGAGTCTAGAAGCCAGATACCTGGTTCTAATCCTGACTCTGCCTCAAATTCACTCTGTGCCTTGGGCCTCAGCCTCCCCATCTGTAAAACGCAGTGGTCGGAAACGACAAACTCTTGTGATCGGAGTCTGACATTCTGAGTCAGAAACACCTGGCTTCTAATTCTACTAGCTGTGTGAACTTACACAAGTCATTTCCCTTCTCTGAGCCTCAGTGCCCTCACCCATGAAATGAGGAGATGATGATGCGGATGACATTTGCTGACTTCCCCCAGGGCTGTTGGGAGGGGGAACTTGAGATGTCAGAAGTAAAAGGGTTTACAAGATTAGAAAGTTCCCTGAACATATGAGGAAGTTCAAAGCCCCGTTAGCCCCTACTCACAATCCTAAATATATAGCTTCCCCTTCTAGCACATAAACGTGTGTATCCTTCCCCATTTTACAGATAAAACCTTCAAAAATAACGACCCTGTCTGCAGGGCACTGACTGCACCAGCCAAGGATCAAGTGCCAAGACGCTGTGAGAACTTCGTGTTTGCTGAGCTGGCCTATGGATGGAGCAGGCCACTTTCAGCCCAGGCTGCCTCCAGACGCCGTGTCAGAACTCATTTTCCCAAATGCAAACCTGGCCATTCCACTTCCCAGCTTTAAGCCCTCATGACTCTCCGTTATCTGGATAAAGTCCAGACTTCTTAGCCCAAATCCTTCCATCCCTCTATTGCCTCCCAAAAATACCCTAAGTTTTCCAGTGCAGCATTCAAGGTCCTTCACCCTCTAGTGGTTTAGGGAAGGCTCAGAGATTGCTATTCTTCCAAAGTTCCTCACATTACTCCAGTGCGGAGCCACGTGTGAGTAGCACAAAAGTGGGGCACTGAAAGTCCCAGGGATGCTGCTGACTTGCTTCATGACACCAGCACATCTGATAAAGAAAGGATGTAATGTCATGAGCTGTGAGTTTCCAATAATATATAATCTGTCAGGTAAACTGTGTCTCTCTAAAAAAAATAAAAAATAAAAAAAAAACAGCCATTACAGTGGGCCCTAGCTTTTCAGACACAAGTGTTAGGACTAAAACAATACCAGTAAGCCCTACATTTAGCATGGTACTGTACTTAGATGGTACTATACAGGTTTATTTAATTTTTACAGTATCTGGTGATGAACAGAGTGATCTGTGTTTTATTTTTTAGAATATCGAGATTCAGACAGGAAAAATGCCTTGTCCCAAGTCAAACAGCTAATAACATACAACCCTGAGGCTTGTTTCACTGTCCTGTTGTCCGGCTGAGACAGAATTGCTCCAGCCACCACTGTCATCACCACCAATCCTCAGCCCTGACTCCCCTTTGAGAATAAAAGGGCGTGACACTCTGATTTCCCTGGGCCAAAAACACATGAGAATTGGCTAGAGGGATGCACAAAAATAACAATGAAGCTGAATGAAGGGGATGATGAGTGACTTTCTCGTTATATTTCTTTTACTCTCACTAACATAGGAGCTCTGGTAGCATAGTGTCTAAGGCATTTGACTGCTAACCAGAAGGCTGGCTGTTCAAACCCACCAGCCACTCCTTGGAAGGAAAAGGTTGGGCAATCTACTTTTGTAGTGATACTGCCTCAGAAACCCAAGGAGGGGTCGCTATGAGTCAGGTCTGACGCAACAGCACATAACAACTCACTAACATATTACTCTTTTCAATAAAACTATCTTACAAAAAAAGGAGATTAGCTGTTTATAGAGCACAGGCTCTGAAATGGAAACCAGCCTCATCACTTCCTGGCTGTGTTGACTTTGGACAAGTTTTATAATGACTGTTGAAAGTAGGGAGTCCCTGGGTGGCGCAAATGGTTAAACTCAACTATTAACCAAAAGGTTGGTGATTTAAACCTACCCAGACACATCTCAGAGGAAAGGCCTGGCAATCTGCTTTAGAAGGGCCACAGCTTTGAAACCCACAAAGCACAGTTCTACTCTGCAACACAGTTCAACTCTGTAGCTATGAGTTGGAAAGAAATTGGTTTGGTTTTGTTGTTCTTTCTTTCTTTTTTTTTTTTTTTTAGTAGGAGGCAAAAACCCTTAACTCAAAATATAGGAACAATATAGGAACATTATTGTTACTGTTAGGAGCTCTGGTGGGATAGTGCCTAAGGCATTTGACTACTAACCAGCAGGCTGGCGGTTCAAACCCACCAGCTACTCCTCAGAAGGAAGATGGAGCAATCTACTTTCATAGAAATACTACCTTGGAAACCCAAGAAGGGGTCACCATGAGTTGGATCTGACTCGACAGCAGTGCGAGTTTTTTTTTTTTTTTAATTATTATTATTGCTATTGTTATTATTCTTCTTATTATTTTTTTTTTAATTATTATTATTGCTATTGTTATTATTCTTATTATTATAGTTTCAAAATTGTAGTAATTTCTTAAATAGCCCACATACTGGGGATAAGGAGAGAAGGATAAGAGTGTTTTAGTTTTCAATGAATATAATTTAGAATTTCTTTTTCTTAATTTGTAGATTTTTTCACTTTTTTATAAAATATTTTAGATACAACTTCATATATGTTGAGAAAAAAAGCCTGAAAATATACACCAAAATGTTAACAATGACTCTTTCTGCGTAGCGCAATTATCAGTGACTTTATATCGTTTGTTTGTTTCTGGTTTATTCATATTGTAATCATGATCATGTATTATTTGTAAAGCATGTTTAAGAAAAAATCACAAGGTAGCTAACATAATAAAGTAATGGGCAATCTTCCATGCTGGAGAGCACGGCATTTCCCTGGGGGCCGTCCAACCAATAGGAGTAAGCAGGATATCCATGAACCAGCCCTTCACTAGACTCAGACGCAAGGCACTTTTATTTTTTACCAACTATTGTCCAAGATGCATTCCAAGTATTTTCACCAGTATCTTCACTACAGCCTGGAAGTATTAAGATGAGGAAACTGAGACTCAGGGAGGGATAAAGGGAAGAAAAGGGGGACTGAGGCAGGAGCTGGGGTCCCTACCCAGAACCAAGGTAGAGAGGTCAGAGCTGTGGGCAAAATTCACATCCCAACACAGGGCCTTTGGAGGACATCCATGTCACATCTCCCCACCTGGGGTGTTAAATATTTCAGAAGGGCATTTCATGGACCACACAACCCCCACTATACCTCCCATCAGGCTGAGGCCTCTTGGGCAACAACTCAGGTCCTGAAAGGGGTTCTTCCCTAACAGCCTTGCTGGCAGGATTCGTGAAGTCACTCATCTTTGCTTAAGTAACACACTGCCTTTCACAAGTCCTGGGAGAAGAACAAACAGTCCTTATACAACACTGTAGCAGGAGCAATTGCAGTGTGAGTGCTGAGCTATGGGGTGATGAGAGGTGCCACTCCCACGGGTGTGCTGAGTAAAAACTGGGCCCCTGCTGACCAAGGGGAAGGGGCATCCCATGCAGCTTCCCCACCACCAGCTCTCCACAAACTGCCCCAGGCGGGACCCCTGACTCCTGGAGAGATTCCATCTTCCTCACAGGGCCACATCAATAGCATTTGCATGACCTCTGTGTAGGAAGCAAAAGGGCTAAGGTGGCTCATCTGTGTGGGCAGCTGGGCCTGGCCAAGAGCTCCCCTTGCCAGCCTGCTAGGCTTTCCGGGGTGGAGACTCCAAACAGTATTTCCTATAGAGCCCAGGCCCAGAACCATAGGAAATGCCCCTGTTGAACCCACTTTCCAAAGGTCCCAACTGCACCCAGAACTGCCTGTAGCCCAGGAGGAAAAGGCCCTTCTCCCCATGTAAGACCATCTGGATCTGTTTCCTCATCAATGGAATGAGGATGATAATCTCAGTCCTACCTAACCTCAGTGCCCTATTCCTGATGACTTTCTCCTTTCCTCGGTATGAACTTTTACCTCCGGTCAAGACAAGAGTTGGAACATCAAGGTTACCAGCCCACTTGCAGCTGACCTCTGTGGCCCTCTATCCCTGCGTAATATAAAAGGTTCCATTATGCTTTCATCTTGAGGAGGGCCCAGCTTTTCTGTTTCTTGGGCTTTCCACAGTGACACAAAGCAGCATGTGCATCACACACACGCTGTGGGGGTGGGGGAAGAAATATGGAGGGAGGAGTTCTACAGCCTATGCTGTCAGCACATTTCAGCTGACACTCACCTTCCCACCCAAGATGCACCTAGTCACACTCCAGGGGCCACACCCAGCCACAGATGTCAGCTGACAGCACCCAATGTCAGGCCCACAATGACACCATGATGAAAAGTTTCATTTCCTGTGAAACCCCGGTTTCAGCATGCTTTGGGTTTTTATATATTTTAAAAAACAAATAATAAATACTATTTATAAACATTAAAAACCTTCATTTTCACTGTTGGGTTACTGATGTTTGGCGAGTTGGGTGAGACAGGGCAGGTCATTTCTTGCCTCTCTCCATTGTCAAAACCAGAGGAGGGGGAAATGTGATCCTCTGCCCTACTCCCTCGAACCTGATCTGACAGATAAGAGGTACAATATCTACTCTTTCAGACAGGAACCCCAGAATGATGCTGAAGTAAAAATAGAACAGGCAGGAGAAGGCAAGGCAGCCACAGCGTTGACAAAAAAGGATGTTGGCAAGCCTTCAATCTCGCACAGAGCTTCCTATCTGCCAAGGTAAAGAGTGGGAGTTGGACTGGTTATGTGATTCTTGTTACTGATACACACAACAGCCACACACTTCCAGGACATGTTCTTTTCTCTCTGGGATTAAGTTCTCAAAAGAATTCCACACACAGCTGGTCCCACGGGATCATGAGATCCACAAGAATAGATTTCCTGGGATCATGGGGTAGAACCTACAGCTAGCCTAGAGAAGCTTCCTTCTGGGTTCAAATCCAGCTTCTACATCTCCTAGCCCTGTGCCCAGCTGCATTTGCCTCTTCTGCAGAGAGGCAAAGTAACCAGAATCCCAACTCCCAGGATTATCGTAAGGATTTAGGGGAAAGAGACATGTAAGGCACCCAGCACAGGGCTCTCACCCTAGAGAGAGCATTGTTCCCTCTTTATCCCTGCCCAAGTGTGCAGGTAAAGAGCCTCCATTCCCAACTTGGGGTCTCCGAAGGAAGCCTTATTGTTGTTGTTAGTTGTACTGAGTATTATTCTAACTCATGGAGACCTACTGTGCATACAGCAGAGCTGCTTGATAGGGTTCAAAGCTGTGACCTTTTATAGAAGCCAACTGCCAGGTCTTTCTGCCAAGGTGCCAGAAAGGGCTCAAACTGCTAACTTTTTAGTTAGTAATCAAGTGTTTAACCGTTTGCACCCTCCAGGGACTCCAAAGCAAGCATTAGAGGTAGAAAGCTATTTTCAGTATTTTAAGATCTCTAACGGAAACTATGGACAGAAGACTGGGCAATCTACTTCCATAAAGACTTACTGCCTCAGAAACCCAATGGTGGTCACTATGAGTCAGAATTGACTCAGTGGCAGTGGGTTTGTTTGTTTTTAATAGAAACTGTGACTCTACGTTGAGGTGTTACGGATTGAATTTTGTCCCACTGAAAAAAAAATGACACCAACTGTAAAAATGGTGTAGTGGCAGCATCAGACCCCCTCATCTAACTTCATAAGTGGGTTGTTGTTGTTGTTGTTGTTGTTTGCCGTCAAGTCGGCCCTGACTCATAGCGACCCCTCCTTGGGTTTCTGAGGCAGTATCACTACGGAAGTAGGATTGCCCAACTTTTCTTCCGAGGAGTGGCTGGTGGGTTTGAACCACCAGCCTTCTGGTAAGCAGTCAAGTGCCTTAGGCACTATGCTACCAGAGCTCCTTCATAAGTGGGTAGGAGGATCATTATCAGCATCAACAGCCCAAGGCAGATTCCTATGAGGCAGAGGTCAAACATACCCCCAACTTCCAACATTTTTGTTACCAATTCTGACACTAGCCATCCCTCCATGGCATTCTCAACTTCTCTGCTGGATTCAGTAATTTATTGAAATGGCCAGACAAAACTCACAGACAATACATGATCATGGGTTTGTCAGGGAAGTAATAAACTGCCATCGAGTCAATTCTGACTCATAGTGACCCTTCAGGACAGAGTAGAATTGCCCCACAGGGTTTCCAAAGCTGTAAATCTTTACAGAAGCAGACTACCTCATCCTTCTTCCACAAAACAGCTGGTGGGTTCAAGCTGCCAACCTTTTGGTAGGCAGCCAAATGCTTTAACCACTGTACCACCAGAACTCCTTATTAGGGAATTAACAGGTTACAAATCAGGATCAGAAATGACTCAGGATACAGTTCTTCACTCAGGGCAGCTTCTCAGCCATGCCCACAGGCAGGCCTCTCTCTCTCTCTCTGCTTCTTGGTCTGGTCTCTGCCCTGCTCCTTACAGATAGCTATACAGATACACAGGTGTGGTGTAGTAAATTACCTGGCATGGCTTTTCTAGCCATAAGTCTTTGTAAACTCAGTGGTAGAATTTGCTGTGATCAACTGAGGAGCTCCTGATTGTTAACATTATCCACCTGGGGTATTTCTGTTAAGCGTGGCAAAAAGCAATGTTCTGGGAAGTTCATTCTCTCTCAGGTGTTTAGAATTCTGATATTATGGCTGGTTAGTTTGGCCACTCTGCCAGGCTCAAAAGGAGCCCACCTAGAGGCAGAAGGAGTCTCTCTGATTGCTGGCTGAGAAAGATGTACTGCTGAGAAAAACACTCTCCTGAGAGACACATGCTGCTGAGAAGGAGACACCAAGAGACATACGCTGCTGAGAGAGATACTGAGAGAAACTGTTGGCTGAGAGACGGTGGCTGAGAGAGGCTGAGCATTGTCCCTGAACTTGAATTGTAGCCTGGTGCTTTCTTAATAAACCCCATAATCTGTGAGTTCTGTGTGGCCACTGCAGTGAATTATCAAATCCAGCAGATATGTGGTGGGTGCTGCGGCAGGAACAGTTGATGTCAGGGTTGATGAAAGGGCTGGAGGGAGGTGATTCTGTCTTCCTCTTGTAGGCTTAAAGGAGGTCGGAAGATGTGGCCTCCTTGCCCACTTAGCAACAGGGAAATGTTACAAAGCTCTTTTAGCTCTGCTGATAAGTGCTAAGAGGCACCCTACTCCTCCCATAAGCCTTGGCCCAAAGGCACTCAGCTCTTGTTCACTCCTTTCTGTAGGTTACCAAAGCTAGCTCCATAGACAAATGCTCAGAGGTGCCCCACTCTACCAGCAAGCCTCCTGCCTGAAGATTCTCTGCTCTCCTGCCCAAGAGTCAGCATGCCCACTGCAGCCACCTTGCTCTATGGGCTGGGAAGAAGCCCACTGCACCATCTCATGCTGGTCTTCTGGCTTTGCTGTTGCTGTTTTTCTGCTGCTGCTGCTGCTGCTGCTGCTGCTTCTGTCTTGCACCATCTCTAGTGTTACAGCTCTCTCCCTCTCTGTTTCCTGGGTCTAAGAGGTACTCAGCACAGGGACTTTGAGCCCAAAGGACATGTGTTGCTCCTGTCTTATCTTCTTGGTGGTAGTAAGGTCCTTCCTCTGCGCTGAGATTGGTTCTCTTTAAAACTAGCAAGATGGCAAAACTGACCAATGCCCTGGTTAAGGTTCCATATACCTTATTTGCATAGTCCCTTCCCAATAGGGCAAGCACCTTATTTGCATTATTAGCCCACTACAGTGTAGTGAAGTGATTAATATGGCCCTTCTAGCCATAGTTCTCCACTGTATAATGTATTGTAAATCTTACATTCTATGCCTGTTTAAAGGAGCTCTGGTGGTATAGTGCCTAAGGCATTTGACTGCTAATCAGAAGGCTAGTGCTTCAAACCCACCAGCCACTCCGCAGAAGGAAGATGGGGAAATCTACTTCCATAAAGATTTACTGCCTCCCAAACCCAAGAGGGGTCGCTATGAGTCAGAACCGATTCCATGGGAGTGAGTTCAGTTTTTCTGTTTATGCCTGTTTAGGATGGTATGCATCTTGAGTCCCACCTTGCATCTGACCTGCCAATTTGGGTTCGCCAGGCCCTGCAACCAGGTGAGTTATGCAAATCCTCCAGACCTACACATGACCCATGGATTTGGGACTTACAAGCCTCCCAACCTCTACCACCACCTGAGCCATTTCCTATGTTACAGCAAAATACTGAACCCTAAGACAGGAGGGAGAGTACTGAGGGGAGGAGGAGGGTTGATGTTAGAGATGATGGAGTAGTACAGCAGTTTGGAAAAGTCGGACATCTGGGACATCTTTAACCTCAGCCTCATAGGGACCAGCCTTGTGTTAATACTTCCAAAAGAATTTTCCAGTACAGACTGTTCCAATTCCCTGGGTGAGCCATAAGCATCTTGTTTGCCCAGTCCCACCCAATCACTGTGTGGGAATTACAAGACAACATATGGCTTAAAGGACCATATTAAGTAATTCACTGCATTTAAACAAACAAACAAAAAAAAAAAATATGCACTATAAATCCTAACCTCTATGCCTTTAATTATACTCATTTGGGAATGAGTTTTCTGTAATGAGGCAAGATTAGTATAGGGTATGCCTTGAGTCAATGTCTTACAAGAGATAAAAGAAGCAAGCAGAGATGGGAAAAGAGAGATGGCAAGCCACATGAAGAAAGCCCAGGAGCAGAAACTTAGAAGAGACTACAACCCTCCTCTAGAGCCTGTGTGAGGCAGAAAGCCTTTCCTTAGAGCTGGCACGCTGAATTTGGATTTCTACCTTCCTATACTATGAAAAAAATAAATTTTTGTTTGTTAAAGCCACCCACTTGTAGTATTTCTGTTACGTCAGCACTAGATAACTAAGATGGGGGCAGGAGAGATGAGGGGCCTACTTTTACCTGCCTGTGGCCATTCACAGCCAGACTCCACACATGTAGGAGGGTGGCAGCGAGACGTTCTTCTCTCTGCCAGGGCCCCAAAGGATAGAAAGGGATGCCCATGGCTAAGGGGACAAAAAACTTTCTACAGCTTCTAGGGCTATGAGTGCTAAGAAGTTAACATGTTGGTTCTCAGACAATTAAATCAGTCTGGATGGTTCTGAAAGCTTCCCAGAGGAGGCGAGAACCACTGGCTTAATCCAGAGTGATGATGCTGAGAATTGAGTTTCAGGCCTGGGAGCACCAAGCCACGGGGCAGGAGCAGGTTCTGTGAGCCCTCTGTACATCTCATCTGGCTTAGATGATAGGGGTGATTTCTTTTTCTCTCTGCTTTGTATTCTCAAGCTGTCCCACGCTGTTGCCAACAAGTATGGCTCACTTACACCCTGGAACCCACATGAGGAACGCAAAGCAGTCTAGCAGGTTTCAAACCATTAGCATTGTGTGGCAGGTGGACCAGTAGCCTAACTTCTCAAACGTTAGCTTCCTCATCTGACAAATGAGGTTAGTAATTGTGCCCCCTTCCCCACAGAGGTCCCATGAGGATTAAATGAACTACTAGAGGCAAAGCAAGTTCAACAGATATAAACAATTATTATTACAACTGTTGTTGTCATCCCTGACTATTGGTTAGGCTTTGTCCTAAGTGCTTCCCCACACTCCTGGTCTATTTAGCTCAAATAACAGCTCTGGGGAAAAGGCCCAATTGTCATCTCTTGTATGCCTGAAGAAAGTGACACTGAAAGGTACTGTTTGATTTATATTTTGTTTATCTGTGCCCCACTTCCTTACATATAAAGAGTTCTGGTGGCAATAATGCCTACGGCATTTGATTGCTAACCAGAAGATTCAAACCCACCAGGCACTCTGTGAAAGGAAGATTGGGCAATCTACTTCCATAAAGATTTACTGCCTCAGAAACCCAAAGGGGATTGCTGTGAGTCAGAATTGACTCGATGGCAGTGAGTTTGTTTTTTTTTTGTTGTTGTTGTTCTTTGGTGTAGTGCCTAAGGCATTTTACTGCTAACCAGAAGGGGTTGGCAGTTCAAACCCAATAGCCATTTCACGAGGCAAGACTGGGCAATTTACTTCCATAAATATTTACTGCCTCGGAAACCCAAAGGGGGTTGCTGTGAGTTGGAATTAACTCAACGGCAGTGAGTTTGGTTTGGTTTCCCTTACATATAAAGGATTAAAGGAGACTTGTAAACAAATATCCTGCAGTTGGAGAAATCTGATTACCTCGGCATAGTGTGCTGGGCCTTTGGAAGCTTTGGAAGGTTTAGTACAGTGGGAGGGGTGGGGACTCACACTGTTGTTGTTGTTATGTGCTATCAAGTCAGACTGACTCATAGCAACCCCTCCTTGGGTTTCCGAGGCAATATCACTATCAGAAGTAGATTGCCCAACCTTCCTTCCGAGGAGTGGCTGGTGGGTTTGAACCGCCAGCCTTCTGGTTAGCAGTCAAGTGCCTTAGGCACTATGCTACCAGAGCTCCTGGGGACTCACACTAAGAGGAGACTTTTCCTTGGTGAGCACACTTTGGAAATTCCAGCCACTCTGCATGACCATCCAGGTAAACAGTGACGTTATTTATACATTTGTTTTTATTCTTCAGTTGACTCATGTGGTGATCCCTTCTAGAATAAGTGAAAGTGATTTAGTCATCACCAGTGTTTCTGGTGCCAGCTGGCCATCTCAAGGACAAAAATAGCTCTCTGGCTCCTCTCATTCTTTTCCTCTTAATCCCTAGGCTCAGACATCACACCCTATGAAACCACTCAAACATTCCAACTCAAGCTAGACACGAAATTAGGCAAATATGAAGGCATGACTTATCTTCCTAAATGTTCTATCTCTGGTACTCCAGAGGATCTATGCTTCACCAGCTGCTGAAATGACTCATCTTTCCCCATTCATTCAATCATTCATCCCTAACTGTGTTAGGGATCTAGGGATACCATTCATTTTCAAAACTAATGTGGCCTTTACATTAAACCAAACAAATAAATAAAAAAAAACACATTGCTATTGAGTCTATTCCAACTCATAGCAACTTCATGTGCCAACAGTAAAATTGCTCCATAGGGTTTTCTTGGCTGTGATCTTTACAGTAGTAGGATCATCAGGCTTTCTTCCACAGTACCATTGGGTAGGTTGGAACCACCAACATTTAGGTCAGTTGTTGTTGTTGTTGTTTGCCGTTGACTTGGACCCGACTCACAGTGACCCCTCCCTGGGTTTCCGAGGCAGTATCTCTATGGAAGTAGGTTGCCCAACCTTCCTTCCGAGGAGTGGCTGATGGATTTGAACCGCCAGCCTTCTGGTAAGCAGTCAAGTACCTTAGGTACTACGCTACCAGAGCTCCTAAGATAGCTATAGCTATATCTAATTATAAACTGGGAAAAGTTCTATGCTGAATACAAACTTGAGGTGGGGATCTCTAGCAGACCTATTTATATAGAGTGGCCAGGGAAGGCTTCTGTGAGGAGGTACCACTGAAGCAGAGACTCAAAGGATAAGAAAGCTTAGCCAAGGGAAGAATGCAAGGGAGGTGGAAGGGACATGTGTTCCAAGGAGAGAGAACAGCATATGCAAAGATCCTGAGGAAGAAATCAATTTGCTATAGCTCCTGAAATGAAGGATGGCCCCAATGGCTGAACTGAAAGAAAGAAGAGGAAGTGGTACAAATGAGGTCAGAGTTTTGGGGGCAAGGATTAGATAGTATGGGACCTCGTAGGCCATGGCTGGGTATTACAAAACCATTTTGGTTCTCCTGGAATCCAGATTTGGATATCTATATGCCATTCATCTTTAGGTGTCCTTTTGGAGCCTCTAAGGAACTGGTTCCCTGGAGTCACTTTCAGATCAAAAAGTAGCCTAGGAAGGGACTAAGTGAGACTGTTTTGCCTTAGGCATTAGGCTCTTTTGGAAAATTACCTTGTGCAGTAAGTTTTGAGAAGTAGCAACTCCAGGGTCTGACTACAGGCTGTGTTTTAGGATATATGGCATGTCCTCAGTGACTCTGTAACTGACCCTGAAACTGTGCACTGTGCTTTGATGCTATCTCTTAATAAATTAACACAACATTGCTCATATAACCCAGTTTCACTGTCCTCTCTTCCCAACATGCAGTGCAGTGAATTATTTAATATGGTTCTTTGTGACTCTCACCAGATGATCGGGTGGAACTATGCAAATGTGAGGTGCTTGTGGCCCACCAAGGGGACCAGATAGCTTGTTAACAAAGTAAACAAGGTACATGGGACCCTTGTGTGGATGGGACCCTGGAAATAGGTCTATGGAACCTGTTTTGGTTACCTAGTACTGCTCTGGGAGCTCGGTGGCTCAGTGCTTAAGGCATGTGACTACTAACCAGAAGGCTAGTGGTTCAAACCCACCAGCCACTCCTCGGAAAGAAGCTCGAGCAATCTACTTCCATAGTGATACTGCCTTGGAAACCCAAGGAGGGGGTCGCTTGAGTCAGATCTGACTCGATGGCAGTAAGTTAGTATTGCTCTGATAGGAATATACCACAAATGGGATAGCTTTAACAAACAGGAGTTTATTTTCTTACAGTTTAGAGTCTTTAAGTCTGAGTTCAAAGCACCAGGCTCTAGGGCTGGGTGAAAGCCCCTCAATCTTGGACTTCAGCTTTGCCTCCTGCTCCTGGCCCACTGAAGCTAGAAGCTTTTCTTCACTCAGACAAGCTGCTGGCTGCTGAGGCTGACAAACCCAAGGTTGACAAGTAAAAAGGCACAGTCCCAATGTTACCAAACAACACAGCAGGCCACTAATTCAAGTCCATTGTAAGTCCCAAGGTCGGCAGAGCGTGCTGAACGATGACTTGACTACATGCAGGGTTCAAGCGTGCCATACACTAAAGAGAGACCATTCCCAAAGCTGCTTCTTATATACAGGACGGGACCACATCCCTGAAGCAGCTACTCAGCTGCTTGTGGTAGATACTACCACGGAGTTGACTGCTAATCTTATCGTGGGGAATAACTACGACCAGCTGCCCAGACACTCAACCAGGCCCAGACAAGTTGGCATACAACCTTAACTACCACAGAACCCTAAAGTGGGGATTGGTCAGTTTTGCCATCTTGCTAGGCTTAAAATGAACCATCCTAGAGTCCAAAAAGGGGATCTCACTGCCATCAAGAAAGAACCAGAAATGAAAGTCATCCTTTGACCTGAGATCCCTGCACTGTACCTCCTTGGCAGAGAGCGGCAGAGACAACAGCAGCAGAGGTAGCAGAACCAAGAAACCAGCATGAGACAGAGCAGTGGGCTTGCTGGCCCCCAGAGCAAGAAAGTAGAGCACTTCCATGCAGAAGGCTTACTGGCAGAGTGGGGTACACCTATCAGCAAAGCTAAAAGAACTTTGTAACACTTGCCTGAGCAAAGCAGAGGCCAGGGCAAAAGGCCAAAGAGAGACGTGTACTGGCATGGTCGTGGGGAGACTGTCCTGATCAAAGAACTCTATTCTGAGTATTCCTGAACCTCAATTGTAACCTCTTACTTCCATAATAAACCCCATAATTGTAAGTACTGTCTGTGAGTTCTGTGTGACCACATCAACAAATTATTGAATTCAGTATAGAAGTACAAAGTGCCATGGGAAGGATGGATGATGTTAGTATTGGTGTCAGGGTGGCAGCATGTCTGACCTCCGCCTCGTAGGAATCATGTTGCTGATGTTGCTGCTGGTGATTCTGTCTTCCACTCATGAAGTTAGAGGAGGGCAGAAGATGCTGTCACCATGCCCTTTTCACACAGCACCTTCTCTACCCTATATGTTCAGGTATACATTGCCTGATCCAAGTCATATCTACTCACAATAAATATATTGTTACATTAATTTTTGATATTTCTCTGTACATTTTGGCTTTTGATGGGTAATACCTAATCATGAACCCCTTTGAACTGAGGTCTCCTATAACATAGACAAAAATCCAAATATCCATTTGTTCTCTCTCATATCCCAGCCTCCCTTGGATTAGATTGGGGCCATGTGGCTGGTTCTGGCCAATGGATTTTAAGTGGAAATTTTATCTGTCACTTCCTGGATGGAGCAATTAAGAAGTAGTGAACCTCTCCACCCCTTTCTTCCCCAGCCACACTGATCTGGGAGGCCATGTGTTCCAAATTCCATACATAGCCAGAGGAGCTTCTGACCCATACTGGACTTTACATGAATGAGTAATCCATCTTTGTTGTGTTGAACCACTGAGATTTCATGGCTTATCTGTTACTGCAGCATAACATAGCCCATCCTGATTAATGGAGTCCCAGGGTGGTATAAACGCTCAGGAGCTAACCAAACGGTTAGAGGCTTGAGTCCACTCAGAGGTACTTGTGATGGTTGGAGCTGTGTGTCAACTTGGCTGGACCCCAGTTCTGTGTGGTTGTTCCCATGATGGGATCAGA
>NW_006921731.1:1432292-1433866 GCF_000298275.1 Orycteropus afer afer
CTCTCTCTCTCTCTCTCTCTCTCTCTCTCTCTCTAAATATATATATATATACCTTGCTGGGTTGTTTTTGTGTGTGTGTGTGTTTCTCTAGAGAACCCAATCTGACACAGTACTTCAGAAGAAAGACCTGGTGATCTACTTCTGAAAAACCAGCCATTGAAAACCCTGACACACATGGGATCGAACAAGTCAGAATCCACTCAATGGCAACTGGTAGTTATCCTGATTGATGCATAATCTGAGTATGTGTCCAAAACCTGCAACCCAGAAGAGCCTAGTTTGAAACAGCCTGGCACAAAGCAGGAGCTCACTAAATCATCCCAGCCATTATCCTCCCTCTCCAAAATATTGGGGAGGTGACTGGTTTAAGTACATTGTACATACCCTTCTATTCATTTCATACTACTCCAAGAAACCAATAGTGATTAAAACCTTGCTTCTCTCCAAGAAATAACTAATGAATAGAAAGAAAGTCAGGTGCCCTGTCCTGAGTCACACAGCAATAACCTAATAAAGAAAAAACACCATCTCTTATGTGTTTGGAAGCTTCCCAGTTACAAGCAAAGTAGATAGGGTGATATTTATACTCATTTACATTTTCTGAAGGGGAAAGTGAGACCTGATGCCATCTAGGTGACTTACCCAAGCAGGAGTTATGGTCAATTTCCTATCCCAACTCCATCATTTACTAGTTATGCATCCTTTGGCAAGTTTCTTAATCTCTAAGCTTCAACTATAAAATGAACCTAACACTATAAAATGAACATAACAAGAGCTGTGAGATAATATACTTGCCTGGGACATAAAAATCTTGTTGCCATCAAGTAGATTCTGACTCATAGTAATCCTACGGGACAGAGTAGAACTGCCTGACAGAGGTTCCAAGGTTGTAAATCTTCTTTTCTTTTAACATATTTAATAAAAAATATTTTACATGTTTATTTAAGAGGACTTCAAAATGTTAACCCCAGAGCAAAGAAGAATGAAGAAAATCAAAGATCCATGGAAACAATTAGTCCCAGGGACTAATGGATCATGGGAACCTCAGTCTACATGACCACAAGACCAGAAAAACCAGATAGCGCCCAGCTATCGCCATCAAGTACTCAAAAAGGGATCAAAATAGGAGAGCCTACATAAAGTAGGCGAAAATGTGGAACAAAATTCAAAATCATACAAAAGACCAGGCTTACTGGTCTGATAGAGACTGGTGAAACCCCCAAGACTATTGTCCCTAGTTACCACCCTTCAGGTCTGGAATTGAACTCACTCCTGTGGCTTATAGCCAAACAACAGACAGACATATAAGATCAACATTTACACTAGGTAGGTGTGCTCCTTAGAACAATCAGCCCTAGTAGATCAGAAAGGCAGTATTTGCTCAGGCAGATAGCTCAGAAGGCAGGTATGCATAGAAAAGAAGGACACAGGGGTACGGTAACCACAGGAAGAAGTGGGAAGACAGCTGTTACATTATGGGGACTGCAATCAATGTCATGAAATAAAATATGTGTGAACTGTTATATGGAAAATGAATTTGCTCTATAACTTTCACCCAAATCATAATTTTTTTT
>NW_006921731.1:1434001-1441705 GCF_000298275.1 Orycteropus afer afer
TTGAACATTTTATTGTGGTTTGGGTGAAAGTTACAAAGCAAATTAGTTTCCCACTCAGCAATTTATATGTATTTTGTTTCATGATGTGGTACAGTAAATTACAAATTACTTAGTATGGCTTTTCTAGCCACAGTCTTTGTAACTCCCACCGGATTACTGGGTGGGGTCATGCAAATAAGGTGTGCAGAACTCTGATGTTGGGATAGGTTAGTTTTGTGACTCTGCCAGGCTTAAAATGAGTCTTCCTAGAGACAAAGAGGGGGAATCTCACTGTCATCAAGAAAGAAGAGCTGGCGGTGAAGTGGAATGTGTCCTTAGACCCAAGATCCCTGTGCTGGACCTCCTTGGCAGAGATGTCTGGCTGAGAGATACCTGGCTGAGAGACACCCTGCTGAGAGATGGCGGCAGAGGAACCAAGAGGCAAGAGACGGAGCAGTGGGCTTTCTGGCCCACAGAGCAAGAAAGCTGAGTGCCCTTGGGCAGAAGGCTTCCTGGCAAAGTGCAGTGCAGGTAGGTATACCTATCAGCAGAGGTAAAAGAGCTTGGCAACACTTGCCCGAGCAGGGCAGAGGCCAGGCTGAGAGGCCATGGGCCAGTAAGGCATGTCTGAAGGCACAGCAGAGGGAAGACTGTCCTGATCGAAAAATTGTATCCTCAGTGCATTCTTGAACCTGAACTGTAGCCTGTTATTTCCCTAATTAACCCCATAATTGTGAGTATTGTCTGTGAGTTCTGTGTGACCACTGCAAGGATTTATCAAGCCCAGCAGAGAAGTAGTGAGTGATGTGGGAGGGACTGCTGGTGTCAGAGTTAGTAAAAAGGTTGCAAGGTGAGAGCACATCTGGCCTTTTAGGAATAAGCCTTGGGCTGTGGATGGTGATTCTGTCTTCCTCTTGTGAAGTTAGAGGAGGTGACAAAATGCCGCCTCTGCATCCTTTTAGCACGTGACATTAGCTGCAATCCTCTCAACATAACAGCACTCTTCCCACTTCCTCCCTGGGGTCCTAGTTTCCATTTGTCCTTCTTTTCTGCACCTTTCTGCCTTCTGAACTTTGTCTTTAGGCAACTATTACCCTTTCAGTCTCGTATGGTTGATTGTTCTGAGGAGTAGGTCCTCAAGGATATTGTTTGTTCACTCTATGTTGTTGTTGTTGTTGTTATGTGCTGTCAGGTCGGACCAAACTCATAGCGACCCTTCCTTGGGTTGCCGAGGCAGTATCACTACGGAAGTAGATTGCCCAACCTTCCTTCCGAGGAGTGGCTGGTAGGTTTGAACCACCAGCCTTCTGGTTAGTAGTCAGGTGCCTTAGGCACTATGCTTTAGCTGAAAGGTGATTGCTGGGGGGTGGGAAGGCATTAAATCTTTACAAAAGCACACTGTCACATCCTGACTTGGAACTGCTTACCTTTCAGTTAATAGCCAAGCCCTTAACCACTGCACCACCAGGGCTACTTTCCAGTACATACAAAGAAAAAAAAAAAAACCCAAACCCACAGCCATCTAGTTGATTCCAACTCATAGTGACCCTATAGAACAGAGTAGAACAGGGTTTCCACAGCTGTAAATCTTTATGAAAGCAGACTGCTTCACCTTTCTCCCATGGAACAGCTGATAGATTCAAACACCTAATCCTTTGGTTAGCATCTCAATGCTTTAACCACTGCACCACCAGAGCTCCTTTCTAAAAGTTACTACTAGAATCCAGATATCCTGACTCCTGGCTTGGGGTAGGAAAGGTGGGGTGTCTTGGCCCATTACAGTGTCACCTCCCAGTAAGTCTCTGGTGGCTCCTGGGCCTGAATCCTATCCAAGTTTTGTTCCCTAGTGGTTGCAAAGCAGTAGTACTGGGAACCCTTTCAAGACAGCCCACTCTGTACCTTGCAACACCTTGGCCTCTTCAGGAGACAAAGGGTTCATTCTCTTCTGTTTTATTTTAGGTAGTAGCCAAAAATTCCCCACCCAATGACAGAACAGTTCCCGGAAGGAAATGACTTATGTTGAGATGCCAAATTGAAAGTTAGAAATTGTCAAGGTTGCACAACCAAGAAGAGACTATATGAAAAATTGTGAAATTTAAAAGTAAATTCCCAGGAAAATGGCAGCAGCAGATGGGATGCTCAGTCACCTCCCAAGTATCTTGAGATGCCTACAGTTTCTTGCCCTCCTACTTAGGTGACACCTGGAGACTCACAGGCTGCATCCTACACAGTGACCAGAATAACAAAGTTCTTTCCCAGGTAGAAACCTTTCATATTTTCCCTTTACCCCCAGTTTTAAAATCAACTCTTCACCAAGGCCACATGGCCCCGGGAAGCCTGACCCGTGCTCTCTCTCTACAGCCTCACCCTGCCACAAGACGTCACCCCTGTTCCCTGCTTGAGCCTTCCATAGGCTCTCTTCAGATCTTCAAGCACCACCTCCAGCCTTTGCACATGCTGTCCCCTCTTGCCTAGAAACATCTGTGGGATACCTCACTGCGGGTGGAGCTCAAGTTTCTCTTCCTTAGGGTGACACTGAATCCTCTTATCATTCACTTTCCTACTTTAACAACCCACCCTACCTACCCTTCTCCTTTGAGCATCAACACTGCAGTGATTATGTGTATTTGTGTTATTATGTCATTAATATTTGCCTTCCCATGGGAGCTCTGGTAGCATAGTGGCTAAGACACTTGCCTGCTAACCAGACGGCTGGCGGTTCAAACCCACCAGCCACTCCTCGGAAGGAAGGTTGGGCAATCCTACTTCCGTAGTGATACTGCCTCGGAAACCCAAGGAGGGGTCGCTATGAGTCGGGGCCGACTCGACGGCACACAACAACAACAACAACAACCGACTTCAAGCTGTTAAGGTCCTTAATCTTGTCTGTGTTTTCATTGCTGTATCCTCAGCAACCAGCACAGAGTAGGCACTTGATAAATATTTTTTTTAGTTCATTATTAACTCTCTTGTCTAGCATCTGTATAGCTAACTCCCTGTGGGGAGGAACAAGGGAAAATTTAACCTCTCAGGTGAGACACACCTAGTTTCAGCCTCTGTCCTCCCAAAGCCATTGGTCTCCCTACCCCCATCTACAGGCTCAGTTCCTAAGCCAGTATTTAGGTATTTAACCACCTTGTTGTCCAGTGAGCAGTAAATTTATAGTAATCCTATGCACAACAGAATTAGACTACTGTGATCCATAAGGTTTTCACTGGCTGATTTTTTTTTTAATTTTTATTGTGATTTGGGTGAAAGTTTACAGAGCAAATTCATTTCCCATACAGCAGTTCACATACACTTTGTCTCATGACATTGACTGCAATTTCCCACAGTACAACAGCTCTCTTCCCACTTCCTCCCCATAGTTACCTCTTCCCTGTGTCCTTCCCTCCCATGCACTTCTGCCCTCCGAGCTGTCTTCCTGTGCATACACAGCCTTTCTATTCTCCCATGATTGTTCTCTCCAAGGAGTGTATCGACTTAATGTAAATGTTCAACTCATATGCCTGTCTTTTGTTTGGCTGGAAACCACGTGAGTGGGTTCAATTCCAGACCTGAAGGGCAGCTAGGGACCATAGTCTCAGGGGGTTTCACTAGGCTCTATCAGACCAACAAACCTGGTCTTTTTTTTTTTTTAATGATGATTTTGAGTTTTGTTCTACATTGTTCTCCCACTCTATCCGGGATCTCCTACACAGATCCTCTTCTGAATGGTTGACAGTGGTAGCCAGGCACCATCCAGTTCCTCTGGTCCCATGGCCATATAGGACAAGGATTTCATAGTCCATCAGTCCCTTGGACTAACTGTTCCATGGGTCTTGGGTTTTCTTCATTCTCCTTTTCCCTGGATGAGAAGAGACCCATTGTTGCATCTAGATGGCCGCTTGTAAGCTTTTAAAATCCCAGTCACTACTCACCAAAGTAGGATGTAGAACAAAGTTTTTGTGTAGTATGTTATTCACTGGCTGATTTTTTTGAAGTTGATTACATCACATTCGGCATCATAGCCACACACAAGCTTCCACCGACAGATAAGTGGTGGCCATGCATGAATTGCACTGGCTGGGAATCGAACCCTGGTCTCCCACATACAAGGCAAGAATTCTATCATTGAACACTGATTACAGCTGATCTGCTTTAACTGGGAACCATAGTTCTGATAAGGAGCTCTGGTGGCGTAGTGCCTAAGGCATTTGACTGCTAACCAGAAGGCTGGCAGTTCAAATCTACCAGTCCTTCCTTGGAAGGAAGACAGAGCAATCTACTTCCATAGAAATACCACCTCGGAAACCCAAGGAGGGGTTGCTATGAGTTGGAATCGACTCGACAGCATTGAGTTTGATTTGGTTTATAGTTCTGATACCTTGATCTCTCCCTCAATTCATGCTCCTAAGTCCTCAAGATGCAGCACAGGGTCTGGAGCCTGGTTCATAGTCTTCTAAGACTGACAGTCTGGAAAAAGTCCCTCCCAGGGGTAGAATTCTGATTGCCAAGTCCCAAGTGACCATAGCCCCCAGAGCCATACTCTCCTGATGCTAAATGCCAGCCTGAATGTCTAAGTACTTCTGCTGATCCCCTGGAATCTTCATCATGGGACTCTCCAGAGACCCTCAACAATTTCATCATGGCTGCCACTTTCCTAGAGTTGTTGTTGTTGTTGTGTGCCATCGAGTCGGACCCGACTCATAGCGACCCCTCCTTGGATTTCTGAGGCAGTATCACTACGGAAGTAGATTGCCCCATCTTCCTTCTGAGGAGTGGCTGGTGGTTTGAACTGCCAGCCTTCTGGTTAGCAGTCAAGTGCCTTAGCCACCATGCTACCAGAGCTCCCTTTCCTAGAGTAGTGATTCCCAAAGTGTGTTTGTCCCAGTGGACTATTAATTAATAAGTGTCAAATGAACAAGGGGTTCCATGGTCAAATGTGAACTAAATAGCTTTCTTTGCTGCAGGACTTGTCAGAGCCTTAATATACTAATGTGAATGATTAATCTCCAAAGAGGGAGTAGGCTGGTGATGAAGTATGCACAATTTCCCAAGTTTAGTTAGTCATGAGCCCTTTATTTGCAAGGGGGCATCTTATTAGACACTTTTCTGTGGTACATGGTTTGAGAAATGCTACTCTAGACTTTGACTTGTCACTCCTCATCACAATGAAATATCTTTTAACTCTAACACTAAGACAGCATTTCCCCTCCCTGTCCTGACCCAGCTGTTCCTTGTTTGTTCAGCAAAACTTAGAGATGTGACAACATCCACAGGAGACTACTTTACAACTGGTCTTTGCCAGAAGTTGGGAGGGGGGGTGAAAGTAGAGAGGGGGTAAGAAAGTCAAGGATACTGGTGTTTTCACCTTAAGAAGCAGGACATCAGAAGACACTGGCTACAGCAGAGTTCCTGGGGTCTTCAAAAGCCTGAAGTGGTCATTCAATGAACAACTGGTCTCTAGTCAACTGGAGCAACAGAGGAAGAAGAATCAGAAATAGGAGGAGGATACAGAAGGTGTGGCTAATTGCCTCCATGAACAACTGCTTCCTTTGCCATGAGACTAGAAGAACTAAATGGTGCCCAGCTACCATTACTGAACATTTTGATCAAAGCTTCTGTAGAAGAATCCTGACAAAAAGGGGGAAAATGCAGAACAGAATTTCAAATTCTCATGGATTCTAGACTCTCTGAAGACATGTAGCTAGATAACCCCCTGAAACTATTGCCCTGAGATAATCTTTAAATCTTAAATCAAAAATATCCCTTGAAGTCTTCTTAAAAACAAAAAATAGTTTAGCTTAACTAGGAAATAAAAGGTCTACCTTGAGCATTATGCTCTTTTAAAAACTATATGGGATCAAATTGACAACAATAATTCAAAAGATTAGATAGAAACTTTAGGCAGCAGTGAGTTTATGTGAATGGATGAGGAACAACTCAGAAAAGGACTGTTAGATCCAATAGAGCCTGGTGGAACCACTGAGACTATGGCCCCTAACTGCCCTTCAGGTCTGGAATTGAACCCACACCTGTGGCTTCCAGCCAAACTAAGTACAGGCATGTGAGTTAAACTTTTACCTCAAGTAGACACATGCCCTGGAGTGAACAATTATGGGAGAAGGAAGGGCTGCTTATGCACAGGGAGACAGCTCAGGGGGCAGGAGAGTATGGAGGGATGGACACTGGGAAGAGGTAACTATGGGGAGGAAGTGGGAGGGGAGCTGTTGCATTGTGGTAAACTGTGGTCAATGACATGAGACAAAGTATATGTAAATTGCTGTATGGAAAGTGAATTTGCTCTGTAAATCTTCACCCAAATCAAAATTAAAAAAAAAAAAAAAAAGGAACGTTAGAATAGTTGCACAACTCAAAGAATGTAATCGATACCACTAAATTGTACATATAGAGACTGTTGAATTTTTGTATGCTTTGCTGTGTATATGCTCAACAACAACCAAATAAATGATTTTTTTTTTAAAAAAAGAGAGATACTGCTTACCACTGATGGAAAAATAACTAGAAATATATTTTTTAAAAGTTTGTAAAAACACCAATGGAGGAACTAAAAATAGTGATACAAGCAGTCCCCAGATTACAAACAAGTTCTGTTCCTACATCTGTCTTTAAGTCGAATTTGTATATATGTTGGCACAGGTAGGTAGGGTTTGTATCTAACATGTTTGCCTTGTTGTAGTTGTTAGGTGCCATCGAGTCGGCTCTGAGTCATAGAGACCCCATGTATAACCGAATGAAGCGCTGCCTGGTCCTGCACCACCCTCATTGTCCTTGCTGTGCTTGAGCCCATCGTCGCAGCTGTGTGTCAATCCATCTTGTTGGGATCTTCTCCTGTTTTGCTATTCACCAAGCATGGCATCTTTCTCCAGAGAATGGGCTCTTCTGACAATATGACCAAAGTATATGAGATGAAATCTGGCTATTCACGCTTCTAAGGAACATTCTTTGTTCGTTCTTCTGGCAGTCTGTGGTATTTTCAGCATTCTTCGCCAACACAATTCAAAAGCACCAACTCTTCTTCCATCTTCCATATTCATTATCGAGCTTTCACATGCATGTGAGGCGAACTCTGGTGGCATAGTGCCTAAGGTATTTGACTGCTATCCAGAAGGCTGGCAATTCAAACTTACCAGCCACTCCTCGGAAAAAGGAGTGGGCAATCTACTTCTGTAGAGATATCTCCTTGGAAACCCAAAGAGGGGTTGCTATGAGTTGGAAATGACTTGATGGCAGTGACTTTGCTTTTTTTGGGGGGGGGTGGTGTCAGGTGCACTTTAGTCTTCAAAGTGACAACATTGTTCCTTAACACTTTAAAAAGTCTTTGCAGCAGATTTGCCCAGTGGAATACATCATCTGATTTCTTGACTGCTATTTCCATATGTGTTGATTGTGGATCCAAGTAAAATGAAATCCCTGACATGATATAGATCATTAAAATAGTGATATACTGGGAGGAAGGAAGGAGCCCTGGTAGCATAGTGGTTAAGTGCTTGGCTGCTAACTGAAAGGTAAGTGGTCCGAATCAACCAGCTACTCCACAGAAGAAAGAGAAGGCAGTCTGCTCCCATAAAGATTATAGCCTTGGGGGCTTGGGACCATAGTCGCAGGGGACATCAAGCTCAATTGGCATAACATACTATACAAAACATTGTTCCACCTACTACTTTGGCGAGTAGCAACTGGGACCTTTAAAGCTAGGAAGCTGCCATCTAGATGCAACAA
>NW_006921731.1:1442293-1447651 GCF_000298275.1 Orycteropus afer afer
GAGCTGCTGCATTGTAAATTTTGGTCAATGACATGAGACAAAGTATATGTGAACTGCTGTATGAAAAGTGAATTTACTCTGTAAATCTTCACCCAAATTCTAATTAAAAAAAAAAGAAAAGAAAAGATTATAGCCTTGGAAACTCTATGGGGCAGTTCTACTCTGTCCTATAGGGTCGTTCTTAAATAAGAATTGACTCGATGGCAATGAGTTTGGTTTCTGGGTTTGGAAGGAAAGGGGAAGGGAGGCATATATATGTTAGATGCTCATTTATCATAGTAGAAAGAAAGTCAAGGCATAATATTTAAGTGGATAAATATGGAAATAGCAGTATAAGCATATTATTTTGAGATAGTACTAATATGGTAAAAAATATCCATTCTCTGTATCTTCTAACATTTTACAAGTTTTACCTAGATATAAGGCCGCCTGGCTAGAAACTGTATTTCCCTGTCTCCCTTGCGGCTTATTGTGGCCTTGTGACTAAGTCTAGCCAAAAGAACTTAGTGAAATGATGTGTGCACTTTCCAGGTTATACCCTTAAAAGGGAAAAAAAAAGTGCCCTCCCCTTCCTGGAGGCTGGAATGTGGACTTGGAGCTAGGACAAGTATCTTAGACCACAAAATGGAAGCCATACGCTCAGGGTAGCAGAATAATAAGACAGGAAAAGCCTAAAGCTCTGACATTGTGGATCCACCATATCAGCTTTACTGTTGTTATTGTTGTTAGGTGTTGTCGAGTCAGTTTCGACTCATAGAGACCCTATGTAGAACAGAACCAAACACTGCCCAGTCTCGTGCCATCTTCACAATCGAATGCTTATATTCACACTACCAACTGAAAGAAGCGCTTTTTTGCTTCAAGCCACTGTTATTTTGTGCTTTCTTATAGCAGCCAAGCCAGGAGAATAACTAATAATGAATTTGGTAGCCAGGAGTGGAACATTACACTAATAAAACCTAAACTACATGGTACTGGCTTGCAGTCAGGTAGCAGGTGGCAAGGACAGAGACACTGTAGGCTGGTGACTTTTTTTTTTTATTGTGGTAAAAACATATACACTAAGACATTCAGCAACATAACAAATCCCACATTTACAGCTCAGGGACATTGATGACATTTTTCCTGTTGTGCCACCATTATTGCTGTCCTTTTCCAAAGTATTCCACCACCATTAGCATGAACTCAGTACCCTACAAACAAAAGCTTCCCCTTTCCCTTTCTCTCCTATCCCTGGTAACCACTAATAATCTTTGATTTCTTTTTTTTTTTTTTTCAACCTATCTAGGCATTTGGGAGCTCTGGTAGCATAGTGCCTAAGGCACTGGACTGCTAACCAGAGGGCTGGCAGTTCAAATCCACCAGCAACTCCTTTGGGAGGAAGGTTGGGCAATCTACTTCCGTAGCGATACTGCCTCGGAAACCCAAGGAGGGGTCGCTATGAGTCGGGCCGACTCGACAGCACATAACAACAACAACAATAATCTAGGAATTTACCTCTCCCTCCCCTCCCCTCCCATTCCTGGTAACCAACAAAGAAAGCTTCCTTCCATGTATGAACCTTTCCTTGACTTTTTTTTTTTAAACTTTTATTGTAGTGAAAACATATACCACAAGACATTTGCCAACATAACAACTTCCCCATTTATAGCTCAGGGACATTGATGACATTTTTCATGTTGTGCCACCATTATTGCTATCTTTTTCCAAAATATTCCACCACCATTAGCATAAACTCAATGCCCTGTGTGGTAGTTATGTTTGTGTGTCCACTTGGCTGGGCCTGGTTGAGTGGCTGGCAGCTGGATATAGTATTCCCCATGACAAGACTGGCAATCAACTCCATGGCGGAATCTACTGGGAGCAGCTGAGTAGCTGCCTTTGGGTATGTGATCTGCTTCCCATATATAAGCAGCAGCTTTGGGAATGGTCTCTAGTTCATGGCATTTGGATCCTGCATGTAGCCGTGTTGTTGTTCAGCAGCCTGCCATGCTCTGCTGACATTGGGACTTACAATGGACTTAAATTAATGGCTTGCTGTGTGGTTTGGTAACATCAATAACTGCACCCTTTTACTTGTCAACCTTGGGCTTATCAGCCTCAGCACCCAGCAGCTGTCTGAGTAAAGAGATGCCTCTAGCTCCAGTGGGCCAGGAGCAGGAGGCAGAGCTGGACCCAAAGGTTGAGGGGCTTTCACTCAGCCCCTAGAGTCTGGCACTTTGAACTTGGACTTAAAGCCTCCCAACTGTGAGAGAATAAACTCCTGCTTGGTAAGACCATCCCATTTGTGGTATATCCTTGTCAGAGCAGTACTAGGTAACCTGAACACCCTGCAAACAAAAATTCCCCTTTCCCTCTTCCCTCCTATCCCTGGTAACCTCTAATAATCTTTGCCTTTTTAAAATATTGGACTAATAAAATATTTGTCCTACTGTGATTGACTTATTTCACTCAGCGCAATGTCCTCCAAGTTCATCCACATTATGCAGTGTTTCACAGATTCTACATTATTCTTTAGGGTTGCATAGTATTCCATTGTGTGCATGTACCACAGTTTGGTTATCCATTCCTCTGTTGATGGACACTTAGGTTGTTTCCATCTCTTTGCCACTGTGAATAGTACTGCGATGAACATGGGTGTGCATATACCTATTCATGTCCTGGCTCTCACTTCTTTAGGATATATACCTTATAATGGGATTCTGGATCAAATGGCATTCCTATTTCCAACTTTTTAAGGAATTGTCACACCAATTTCCACAGTGTTTGTATCATTTTACAGTCCTACCACAGGCTGGTGACTCTTCTTAATTTGGTAAAACTGTCACCCTTAACACCTTGGAAGGCAATCATGTGCTGAGAGAGCCTATAACTATAAGGGGAAAAATTGAAAATATTCTGAATGTTAGTGTACATGGCTTCTTTTTCAGGAACCTCCAACAAAAGAGATGAACTCCAGTGGAGCTAGACCACACACAAACCAAATCAAAAACCAAACCCACTGCCATCGAGTCGATTTCAGCTCATAGTGACCCTCACTGGGTTTCCGAGGCTGTAAATCTTTACAGACGTCGATTGCCTCATCTTCCTTCTGCAGATCAGCCAGTAGGTTTGAACTGCTGACCTTCTGGTTAGCAGCCAAATGCATTATCCACTATACCACCAGAGCTGCTGGTGGCGTAGTGCCTAAGGCATTTGGCTGCTAACCAGAAGGCTGGCAGTTCAAACCCACCAGCCACTCCTTGGAAGGAAGACTGGGCAATCTACTTCCATAGTGATATCGCCTTGGAAACCCAAGGAGGAGTTACCATGAGTCAAATCCGACTTGACGGCAGTGGGTTGTTTTGTTTTATTTTGTTTTTAACCAGAGATCCTTAGATCATACACAAACAGAGCTAAAAAGGAAAAATTTCTCAGCCTGTAGTTGACAATCGAAGTTGCCTGCAAGTCTCTCATCTTGGAGAGGTAAGACTATGGCTCTAAACTTTCCCAATCACCATCCCAACATTCCACCTTTCTCAAAGCCACCACTGAACCTCAGAAGAGGTACTCTGCCTGACACAGAGAACCTCCACAGGCTAACATCTAATCCAATGTTAGGCCTTCTAATATCTGATCCAGAGTTAGACCTTCCCATCCAACTTATTATTTCAGGTGGCTTCTAGGGTGAGTACATTAAATTAGGGGCAGAAGCCCGGCAGGCTGAGCAGAGAGACCAATAAATGAAAGACCAAACATTTAGGGTTAGGAACCAAAGGTCTGTCTAGAGATTTGAACCCAAGAGACCAGAAGCTTCTAGTTGTTTCAGAAAACTGTATTGCCAAAGAAACCACAGGTCTGGACTGTACCAGCCTGTATTTATTTAACCCCTAAAGGTTCTCCAGGTCCACAAACTATATCACCAGGAAATGGGCTGTGAAAGTTGTATAGCATCAATAAGGGTAGACTGACACCAGCTCCCAATTCAGACAAGGCCACCCCTCCCCACTCAGAAGCAGATAAAAATGAATTAGAGCAAACTCACTACCATCAAGTTGACTCCAACTCATAGTGACCCTACTGGGTTTCCAAGGCTTCAAACCTTTATGGCAGAGACTGCTCCATCTTTCTTCCACAGAGCAGCTGGTGGGTTTGAACCACTGACCTTCTGGTTAGCAGCCAAAGGCTTAACCACTATACCACCAGAGCTCCTTACAGATTAATGCAGTGGTTCTTAAACAACCAGGTCAGAATGACCTGACCACCCACTGTTATCGAATCAAGTCCAACTCATAGTGACCCTTTAGGACAGAGCAGAACTGTTCCACAGGGTTTCCAAGGCTATAAATCTTTACAGAAGCAGACTACCACATCTTTCTGCCACAAAGCAACTAGTGGGTTTGCACTGCCAACGTTTTCATCAGCAGCAAAATGTTTAACCATCAGAGCTACTTAGAATCTCCTGAAGGGCTTGTTAAAATACAGACTGCTGGGCCTCACTCTCCAAGTTTCTAGGCCAGTAGATGGGTTGGGATCCAAGAATTTGCATTCCTAACAAGTTCCCAAGAGATGCTGCAGCTTCAGAGCCTAAGGAACACATTTTGAGAATCACTGAAGAAGAACCAGGGGCAGCCAAATGGGCTAAGCAAAAACTTACTCCTCTAGGTGCGAAAGGAGTTTTCACAATTCACACCAAGTTGGATTTGTTGCCCGCCACAGGCAAATAACTACAGCATGTTTCTCACCTCAAATGGAGTTTGTTATTGCGGCTTCCTACTTTGATTCCACCATTGACGTTTGAATGTGTTGGGTCTAGGGGGAACAGATAACTCTTCTCTGATTAAGAGGTATTGAGCCTTTAGGAGCTGATAGAGAAAACTACACACTGTCCTGAGATCTTGAGCTTAGAGCTAGAGTCCTAGTCAGTTGCTAGGACTCCAAGACTGTCTATCTTAGGAAAAGAGTATATTATTTTATGTGTGGGAAAAAAGGCATATATGGATATTTGGGTGGCAAAAGGGAAGACTGTGGTGATACTTATTCTCTCTTCTTCTAGAGTAACAGGTTTTTAGTTGCAGGCATAACCTCCTAACTAAAGAGTACATTTCCCAGCCTCCTTTCGAACTAGGTGTGATCATGTGACTAAGCTCTGGTCAATAGTCTGTGAGCAGAAGTTCCATAAGCAACTTCCTTTAAAGAAAAGCAATATATCCACCTGTCCTTTTCCTTTCTTCCCCTTCTTGCTGCCTGGAAGGCGGATGTGGCAGCACAGAGTAGTCATCATAGAATCAGAAGATGAGTCAGAAGCCAAGTGTCAAAGATGACAGAGCAGTAAAAATAGAGTCTGCTCCTCAACATGGCACAGCCACCATTATCAGG
>NW_006921731.1:1448791-1449518 GCF_000298275.1 Orycteropus afer afer
CACAGCAGCGACCCAGAGGGACCGAGCAGTTGAATCTGTGGGCTTGGGACCATAGTCACAGGGGACATCAAGCTCAATTGGCATAGCATACTACACAAAAACATTGTTCCACATCCTACTTTGGTGAGTAGTGACTGGGATCTTAAAAGCTTGCAAGCAGCCATCTAGATGCAATGATAGGTCTTCCCTCACCCAGAGCAAAGAAGAATGAAGAAAACCAAAGATTCACGGAAACAATTAGTCCTAGTGACTGGTACACCATGCGATCCACAGCCTGTACAATTATGAGACCAGAAGAACTAGAGGGTGCCCAGCTACCACTGTCAACCACTTGGAGGGGGATCTATGTAGGAGATCCTGGATAGATAGGGAGAACAATGTGCAACAAAAGTCAAAATCATTTGAAAAAGAGAAAAAAAAGGAGGACCAGGTTTGCTGTCTGATAGAACTTGATGGAATCACTGAGACTATGGCCCCTTGCTGTCCTTCAGGTTTGGAATCAAACCTACTCCTGTGGCTTCCAGCCAAGGAAGACACACATATGAGGTGAACATTTACACTAGGTAGATACACTCCATGGAGAGAACAATCTCGGGAGAATAGAAGGGCTGTGTATGCACAGAGACATAGCTCAGGGGGCAGGAGTGCATGGAAGGAAGGACACAGAGAAGAGGTAACTATGGGGAGGGGAGCTGTTGCATTGGGGTAGATTGTAGTCAATGTCATG
>NW_006921731.1:1449618-1460817 GCF_000298275.1 Orycteropus afer afer
TCCCCTTTTCTTTGTTGAAGAGGGTCTGTGCAATCCTTCTGCCTAGTCCGCCATCTTGCCGGAACTCCCCCCATTTCAACAATTTTGACATGTACAATTTAGTGACATTCACCACATTTATCATGTACAAATATCACCATTATCCTTTTCCAAAATAGCTTACCACCATTAACAGAAACTCAGTGTGCCCTACGCAAAACTCCCCACTTCTTCCTAACATCTCATTTTTAACAAATCAAGTAACAATGCGCTTGGCAATTCAGGCAGAGGAAATACCCAGAACAGAGATCCACAGACTCAGCCCTTTACAAAATGAGACCCAGCCAGCCATAGTGCATGATTCAAGAGGCTGTTGGGCAAAACAGCTCCCAGCTGATCTCCCCATCCTGCCTTCCGGTTCAGGTGCAACCTTCAGGACAAAGGTGAAATATATTACCAAGAAAGGTAACTCTCTGAGAAAGGCACTTCACAACTAGGACATTTGGAGTGTGTGTTTTTTAAGTATTGTTTTATTCAAATCTATTTTTAGAATTCTTTAAGAAATGCTACGCAGAAGTCAGGTTCTCAAATTGCTGGCAGGTTAACAATTGTTAAGCACTATAAATGCAAAATAACTTCTAACTAACAGTAAAGCTTTACAATTAGAGAAGGGAAAAAGGCTTTGACTTTTTGGGCTACAAAAAATTTAAAATGCTAAGGGCAGTGGGTTCGCACAGGGAAACAGCTCACGGGGCAGGAGTGCATGGGAGGGAAGGACAATGGAAGAGGTAACTAACTACAAGGAGGAAGTGGGAAGAGAGGTATTACTCTTTGGGCAACTGCAGTCAGTGTCAAAATGTGTATGAAATGCTGTATGGAAAGTGAATTTGCTCTGTAAATTTTCACCCAAATCACAATAAAAATTAAAAAAAGAAAAAAAGAAAGGAAGAAATTTAAAATGCTTCATACATGCCCTCTAGATTCTCTCCCCAGAAATGACAATGATTTACAGACTTTTTTTTTCCCTAATGAAAAGAAAAACACGATACAGAAAAAAGGAAGTGCTCTGCTTGAGGACTCAAAACAATAGTAAAGACGCAATCAGACATCCACAACAAGTACAACTATGGGAACTGTGGATGTGGAAACAGGAGTTAATCTCTCTTCCTCAGCAATTTTAATCAGCAAGGCTAAGAGGAAGAAAAGAGAGGTTTGGGGAACCAAAGGTAGACTTTCACAGCCCCAGAGACGGTCAGAGGTAGTTAGAACTGGAAAGCATGAATCTGAGTAAAGGTGATAAAGAGAAAGACAGGCCACACGTCACAAGCATCATGCGGGTTTCCTGGAAGCTGAAGAACTGTGTCAAGCAGGACTGATGCAGCTTACACTCACACATGAAAGGCTAAGGGTGACGGTCCTGCGGTCTTGCAACCAGAGGTACACATCTGGATGTGACCTCCATCTTTGTCGGGACAAGACTTGTGCCCTTAGCACTGAGCCATGTCTGGCCTCAGTTTCCTCGGTTGGGTACATGGCTCCTTACAGCATTCATCCCACATAAGGTTGCTGTGAGGCGCCAAGCACCCAGCACAGCATCTGGCACATGAAAAGTGCTCAGTATTAGCTTAAAAAAATAAAAGCGCCAATTGGCATGAGTGTATGTCTTTAAGCTTGCACCATATTGTGTGTTGACTAACTAACAAGTGTTAGAGATTAGTCAATAGGGTTCTGACGTCAATGAGAGTATATCCAACAAGGCTTGTGACTCAGTCAGTCCCTATCTCTGGGGCTTCTCTGCTTTCATGTCTCAAGGCATTTAGCAGGCTCTTTATTACCAAAGAACTCTGGTGGCGCAGTGCCTAAGACATTTGTCTGCTAACCAGAAGGTTGGCAGTTCAAACCCACTAGCCATTCCACTAGCCACTCCTCGGAAGGAAGATGGGGCAATCTACTTTCTTAGTGATAATGCCTCGGAAACCCAAGGAGGGGTCGCTATGAGTCGGGTCCGACTCGACAGCACATAACAACAACAATCAACTCGTATGCTGAGCAAATAATCTGAGAAGCTGGACCATATGAAGAAGTGGTGTCAGGATTGAAAGAAGACTCATTAACAACCTGCGATACACTGACAACACAACTCTGCTTGCTGAAAGTGAGGATGACTTGCAGCACTTACTGATGAAGATTGAAGAATACAGTCTGCAGTATGGATTACACCTCAATATAAAGAAAACAAAAATCCTCACAACAGGATTTGCAGCAAAGCATCACGATAAATGGAGAAAAGATTGAAGCTGTCAAAGATTTCATATTACTTGGTTCTACGATCAACACCAATGGAAGCAGCAGTCAAGATATCAGACAATGTATGTCTGTTTCTGTCTGTTATGTGCCGTCAAGTCGAACCCGACTCATAGCGACCCCTCCTTGGGTTTCTGAGGCAGTATCACTATGGAAGTAGATCGCCCCATCTTCCTTCCGAGGAGTGGCTGGTGGGTTTGAACCGCCAGCCCTCTGGTTAGCAGTCAAGTGTCTTAGCCACTATGCTACCAGAGCTCCCAGACAATGTATAGCACTAGGCAAATCAGCTGTGAAGGACCTCTTTCACGTGCTGAAGAGCAAAGGTGTCTCCTTAAAGACTAAGGTGTGTCTGATACAAGCCATGGTATTTTCAATTGTCTCATATGCATGTGAGAGCTGGACAATGGATAAGGAAGACCAAAGAAGATTTGATGCTTTTGAGTTATGGTGTTGGCAAAGAATGCGGAAAGTACCATGGACTGCTAAAAGAACTAACAAATATGCCCTGGAAGAAGTGCAGCCAGAATGCTCCTTGGAAGCGAAAATGGCCAGACTTCATCTTACCTACTTTGGTCATGTTGTAAGAAGAGACCATTCCCTGGAAAAAGATGTCATGCTTGGTAAAGTGAAGGGTCAATGAAAAAGGGGAAGGGCCTCAACAAGATAGACTGACACAGTGGTTGCAACAATGGGCTGAGGTATAGCAGGGATCGTGGAGCAGGACCAGGCAGTGTTTCATTCAGCTGTACACAGGGTCGCTACGAGTCAGAGATGACTCGACAGCACCTAACAACAACAACAACAGAGAACCAAAACACTCTCCATGGGAGAAAGATAAGGCAGTCGTCTTCCATAAAGATTTACAGCCTTGGAAACCCTATGAGGCAGTTCTACTCTGTCCTATATGGTGGCTGAGTCAGAATCAACTTGATTGGCAACGGGGCAGGGAGAGTATATGAAAAATCTCTGGGTGGTGTAAATGGTTAAGTGCTGGACTAACCAAAAGAATGGCAGTTAGAACCCAGCCAGAGGTATCCTAGAAGACAGGCCCGACGATCTGCTTCAAGGTAATAGCCTTAAAAACCCTATGGAGCAGTCCTAACCTGACACTCATGGAGTTGCCATGCATGAGTCAGAATGGACTCAACGGCAACTGGTAGAATCTATGCTAGACTGTCACTCCTACTATAGGCAGTGTCTTCCCCATTATTGCCCCAGACCGGGCATCCTGCCACCAGAACTTTACTTTATCAGATTAGACCAGGTGTGCAGAAATCCTATGACCCCTGGACACCCTATGTACTGGAGAGTCACTTGGTGGCTGAATGACAGGACATGGCCTGCTTCCCTACTGGCCTCCGGCACCCAGTCCATGTAGTCCATGTCAGTCCATGTAGCCCGTGATTCCCTGAAAGCAGCTTTTGAACCCCTACCTGCAGAGTCACCCTGCTTTCAGGTTTTATCTCTGTAGGTAGAATCCTCTAACACCCCACCCCTCAGCTCCTTGTTCTAAATCCTACCACCCTCCTCTGGAAACCCTCTCTGATTCTAGCAGGCTGGAAGTACAGTCAGGCAAGTACCACTGTGTCTGCTGTTGGCTCAGCCAGGTTACTCCCAGCTCAGAAGCCCCAGACACAACAACTAGGCCCCAGGCAGGGTCTCAGGCTGGGGCTCTGCATGCCCTGCTCTCTCCCTCCCACCACAACCACTTTCTTCTAGTTCCTTCAATACCATGGACTTTCTTGCACCAACGTCCTATTTTCTTTCTGCTCTTCAAGTCATACCTCCTCCGACTGGCCTTCCTTAGCCATCCCATCTCAAGAGGTTCCCCTACCTGGCCACTGTATCCTATCAGCCCTTTTCTTTAATTGGCATGTTTATTTCACATGTTTATTTCCTGTTCATTGACTGTCCCCTCACAACTACTGAGGGCCGGGATCTGTCACTCTGTGGCCACTGTACTTCTAGAACCTGAGACCGTGCCAGGCACTGGACAGGTGCTCAGTAAGTGACTGTTTAGAATAGCTCCTGAACAATTAGTCCAAGGGACTAGTGGACCATGCATCCTCAGCCTATATGACCATGAGACCAGAACTAGATGGTGCCTGCCTACCACTGTCAACCACTCAGAAAGGTATCAGTGTAGGCAATCCTGGATAGAGTAGCAGAACAATGTGGACTAAAACTTAAAATCATTAAAAAAAAAAAAAGACCAGGTTTGCTGGTCTGATAGACCCTGGTGAGACCCCCGAGACTATGGCCCTTAGTTACCCTTCAGGTCTGGATGTGAACTCACTGCTGTGGCTTCAGCCAAATAATAGGCATAAAGGGTGAACATTTACATCAGGTAGATACACTCCTTAGAATGACCAATCATGGGAGAATAGAAGGGCAGTATTTGTACAGGGCGATATCCCAGGGGGCAGGAATGCATAGGAAAGGAGGACACAGGGAAGAGGTAACTACAGGAAGTAGGAAAAGAGCTGTTACACTGTGGGGATTACAATCAATGTCATGAAACAAAGTGTGTATAATTTATACTGTATGGAAAATGAATTTGCTCTATAAACTTCCACCCAAATCCCAATTGAAAAAAAAAAAAAAAGACTAGCTCCTGGCCCCACACTGAAGGGTTGCCTATGGATGTGAGATGGACCTGGGAAGGGACCTTAGTGGGATATAAACCTCCTCATTCCCGCTGACTTTGGCTGATCCTGGTTGAATGCCAGTTACTTCACATACTCTACTCCTTCAACTTCCACAGCCACCTTTCAAGGCCCAATCAATTCTCAATTGACTGGATTGAAGATTCCATACTAATAAATTCACCTACTCACTAAAATTTAATTGTAACCCCCAAACCAAAACTCATGGCACTTTTGCAGTCATTCACAAGCATGTACAAGAGCAGTGAAAAATTTGAGTCACCCAATGTGCACATTCCCAGATGAGGTTAAACAAGCCAAGTTTTTTTGCATTTTTTTTTGGTGATTCTGCCATTTAAAATGGCCCCCCAAGCATAGTGTTAAGACATTATCTAGTGTTCCTACGTGCAAGAAGGCAAGATGTGATTTAGGGGGGAAAAATAATGTATGTCAGATAAGCTTTGTTCAGGCATTTGATGTAATGCTATTAGTTGTGAGTTCAATGTTAATCGATCAATAATGTTGTTGTTAGATGTTGTTGAGTTTGCTCCAACTCACAGTGATCCTATGCACACATAAAACAAGGTTATCTATTGATTAGCTGACGAAAATGTTGTGACCAGAGGCTTGCAGTATTTCCCCTAAGAGCAATGACTCAGTGTTTGGTAATTAAACATTTGTAGTGACTTAATAGTGAACAATGAGAATTTAAGGTATTACTGCCTGTTAAATATTTTCCCATCATGATTGTATGCTCTTGTTAGAGGGTAATTTTACAATATTAAATCAATACTAATCAATACTGAAAATACACAAAATATCAACCTAGCAATTCCAATGCTAGAAAATCATCTGATAGCTATACTCACACATGCACAAAAAAAGGTAGGTATGTCCAAGAGTGTCCATCATCTTACTGTATAAAACAGAAAATGCTAGAAACAATCTGAATATCTATCAGTGAGGAATGAGTTAAATAAATCACAGTATATCTATCAAAGGAATGTAACATGATATGTCCCAATATGATACATCTCCAAGATACAGAGTTAGGTGAAAAAAACAGATGCACAATAGTATGTATAGTATGCTACTATTTGTACTGAAAAGAGGTTGTCATTCAGAAAGGGATCAAAATTGGAGATCCTGGATAGAGCAGGAGAAAAATGTGAAACAAAACTCAAAATCATAAAAAAAGACAGGGATTACTGGTCTGATAGAGACTGGTGAAACCCCCAAGACTATGGCCCCTAGTTACCCTTTGGGCCTGGAGTTGAACTCACTCCCATGACATAACCTTCAGCCAAAAAATACACAGGCCTACAAGGTAAACAATTACACCAGGAAGGTGCACTCCTTAGGACAATCAACCACGGGAGATCAGAAGAGCAGCATTTGCACCGGAAGAAAGCACAGAAGTTAGGAATGCATAGGAAAGAGCACAGGGAAAAGGTAACCACAGGGAGGAAGCGGGAAGAGAGCTTTTACATTGTGGGGATTGTAATTAACGTCATGAAACAAAATGTATATAAGCTGTTGAACAGAAAACAAACTTGTTCTGTAAACTTGCACCCAAATCACAAGGCCTGGCAATGTGCTTCTGCAAAAACTGCAACCAAGAAAACCCTAAGGGACAGTTTCACTCTGGAACACATGTCATGAGTTGGAACTGACTTGATGGCAACAGATTGTTTTTTATTTATTAATTTTATGCATGGAAAATTTCTAGTAATAAAGACAAGCAATTGCTAACAGTGGTTGTTTCTTGGGACATAAAATGAGAAACTAGGATGAAGATGTAAATCATTCCCACTACATAGTTTCCAAATTTTTTAGGTTATAGCTTTATATTTACCAATTTAGTGAATATTTGAATAGATAACAAAAATGTATAAGATACAATAGGATTTATAACAAAGTCTCCTCCAACACTTTAGTCCCTAACCACACAATTTTTCTCCCTAGAGATAACCACCGTTGCCAGTTTCAGTGTTGGATGGTAAACTCCTTCATTATAATAAAAATACAATTTAAAAGATTTTTCCAAAGTTTTAAGGCCAGAGGGTGTAGCTAATGGTGAAACTGTGCTCAGGAACCATGACTAATCACAGATGCTGTGGGCCAGAGAGCCACACTGAGCCCAGGCCACTCTGGTTACTCACAGTTAAGGATGATCTGGGCGGCACGGTAGAGCTGCAGGTGGTGTAGGAGGTCCACAAGCTGCTGGACGGTGGCCTGTCGCATGCTCCACCACCACAGCAGCTCCCGGGTGATGCTCACACCCTGTACTCGCTCCATGGACTTGATCTTCCGCAGCTGGGTCAGGTCCGTGATCACATAGGAGGCTGGAGGATGAGTGAGAGGGCCTTGCTTAGGGTTGAAAGGCAATCCTTCCACAGAAAAACCTACCCCACCAGCTGATATCCACTCCACCCGCCACTCACTATACCTAAAATGCCACCATGCTTTGGTGTCCACAGGTGGCCCATACTGAAATGCTGATTCTATTTCACACCTATGAGGACCAGCACATTAATTACCTCATGAACATCAATATTAACTTAGCCATCTCACAAGATTCAGGAGTAAAGCCACTGGACAAGAGGCTACCAAAAAAAAAAAAAAAAACCTCACTGGAGTTGATTCGGACTCACAGCGACCTCCTTTGGGTTTCTGAGGCACAAAAAATAAATCTTTACAGAAGTAGATTGCCCTGTCTTCCTTTCATAGAGTGGCTGGTGGGTTTAAACTGCCAACCTTCTAGTTAGTAGTCAAATGCCTTAGGCACTACGCCACCAGAGCTCCTTGACAAGAGGATCAGAGGCCTTGAATTTTAGTTGCTTATTTATTTTGTGCCCTAGTTTCCTCAACTGTAACAGGTGAACAATAGAACTCAGCTTGCCCCCCTCCCCTTCTAGAACAGAATAGTAGGTAGGGAGCTTACCTGTTTCATTCACTATTATATCCCCAGTACAGGCATACTTCTGAGATATTGTAAGTTCCGTTTCAAACCACCACAATAAAGCAAGTGTCACAAAAAAGCAAGTCACATGAATTCTTCAGTTTTCTACTGCATATAAAAGTTTTGTTTACACTATAATGTAGTCTCTTAAGTGCACAGAATCATTATGAAAAGTTTGAAATATTTGAAATTTGAGAATTACCAAAATGTGATACAGAGACAGGTGAACACATGCTGCTGGAAAAAATGGCATTGAATGACTTGTTCAGCACAGAGTTGCCACAAACTTTCAATTTGTAAAAAATGCAATGTCTGCAAAGTGCAATAAAAAGGAAAGAGCAATTGAACGAGGTATGCCCACAGATAAAACAGTGAGGACGCAGTGATGGCTCAGCGGTAGAATTCTCACCTTCCATGTGGGAGACTCAGGTTTTATTTTTGGCCAACATATCTCGTGCACAACCTCCACCTGTCTGTCAGTGAAGGTTTGCATGTTGCTATGATGTGGAACAGTTTCAACACAGCTTCCAGACTAAGATACACTAGGATTTACTCCCAAAAATCAGCTAACAAAAAACCTTATGGATCAAAACAGCTCTATCTGCAACCAATCACAGGGATGGCACAGGACTGGGCAGTATTCTGTTTCATTGTGCATGAGGTCGCCATGAGTCGAAGGCCAACACAACAGCAGTTAACAAGAACAAAAACAGCACAGAATAGTGCCTGGCACAAAGCTAGAGGCAGGACTGGGACTAGGGTAAGGCAAGTGGGACAGCTAGGGTACAAAACTTAAGGAAGCACTCAGATACAGGGATGATTCTTAATATGCACAAGCCCGAGAGTAAGCACTTCCTTAAAGTTTATGCCCCTGGTATCCATAGGAGTTCTGGTGGCACAGTATCTAAGGTATTTGACCCCTAACCAGAGGTTGGTGGTTCAAACCTACGAGCCACTCTGCAGAAGGAAGATGGGGCAATGGGGCAACCTACTTCCGTAAACCTTTATCACCTTGCAAACCCAATGAGGGTCTCTATGAGTCAGAACCGATTCCATGGCAGTGAATTTGTTTTGTCTTGTTTTGTTTTTTTGAGGTATCTCATAGCTTCACCCTAGTTCCAGCTCGAATGAGGAAACTCAATAAACTTACGACAAATGAAATAACTCATTCCCCACCCTCCTAAAAGAACTGTTGTGAAGGTCAAGAGGCCACAGATATAAAAGCACTTTGCCAACTCTAAATTACTGTACAAAAACAGAGGGCTGCCATTGGCAATAATAAAAAAGATACATTCCTTCTTTTCAGTTCCTATATTTGTCTGTTTCCTAAAGAAAACTTGGGAAATGCAGTGGGGGAAACAAAATACACAGAGTCATCCCAACTTCATGTGGCCAGTGGTTACCTTCTCTTTCCAAAAAGTTCCTCCTCCACATAGGTGTGGATTGGGATGTCATTGCTGCTAGACTGTAAGATTCTTTCATCCTGCTTTTATTTATTAACATTATACCTGAAGTACTTTGCCAGTTGTTACAAGCTCTCCACACACAGCATTTTCAATGGTCATTGTTATTGACTAAATTGTGTCCCTCTATGAATACAGGTTGTAAACCTTAACTTCTATACCTGTGGTTATAATCCTATTTGAGAATGGGTTGTCTTTGATATGTTAATGAGACAGGATTAGTGCAGGGTATGTCCTCAGTCAATCTCTTTTGAGATATAAAAGGAGTGGATTAAGTAAGGAAGCAAAAAAGCAGAGATGGGGTAAGAAGGAAACCAGGTCACATGAAGATCACCAAGCACCAAGGAATAAAAGCTGAAGAGATAAAGACCTTCCCTGAGAGCCCACAGAGAGAGAAACCCTTTCCCTAGAGTTGTTGTTGTTGTTGTTGTTTGCCCTCAAGTCAGCCCCAACTCATAGCGACCCCTCCTTGGGTTTCCCAGGCAGTATCACTACGGAAGTAGGATTGTCCAACCTTCCTTCTGAGGAGTGGCTGGTGGGTTTGAACTGCCAGCCTTCTGGTGAGCAGTCAAGTAGGAACCCTGAATTTGGACGTCTAGCCTCCTAAATTTTGAGAAAATAAATTTCTTTATTAAAGCCACCCATTTGTGGTATTTCTGTTATAGCAGCATTAGAAAACTAAGATAGTTATATAGTATTTCCCTGAGTTTTCTGAAGTGAGGGAGACATTGTTTTTAAAGTAAGAATGAAAGAGTCAGGCTTCAGCCCCAGGATTTCAGAAATCAAAGGACAGGAATCTACATGAACATCACGTCATTTTTTCATTCATTCGTTATACAAATATTTATGGAACACCTACTGTGTGCCAGGACTGTAACACCTCTGGTATACTGTGATGAGTAAACCAAAACAGCAAGGTTTCTGTTTGGGAAATATAAGATGTTATGAACTATGTCCTCCAAAAATGTGTCAAAATCCTTCTACCAAACATTCAGAGAAGAACTGACACGAATCCTACTCAAACTATTCCAAAACAGAAAAGGATAGAATCCTCCCTAACTCATTTTATGAAGCAAGCATAACCTTGATACTAAAACCAGGCGAAGATATCACTCAAAATGAAAACTACAGACCAATATCCCTTATGCATATAGATGCAAAAATCTTCAATAAAATCCTAGCCAATAACTACAACGTATTAAAAAAATAATTCATTATGATCAAGTAGGGTTCATATCAGGTATGCAAGGATGGTTTAACATTAGAAAAACAATCAACATCTTCCACCACATAAATAAAACAAAGGAGAGAAGCACATGATCATATGAATTGATGCACAAAAGGCATCTGATAGAATCCAGCACACTCCTGACCAAAACTTTCAGCAAAATAGGAATAGAAGGGACAATCATCAACATAATAAAAGGCATCTATACAAAACCCACAGCCAACATTCATCAATGGAGAGAGACTGAAACCATTCTCCTTGCAAACAGGAACCAGAAAATGATGCCCTCTATCACCACTTCTACTGTATTGGAAGTCCTAGCCAGGGCAATAAGGCAAAAAAGGGAAATCAAAGGCATCCAAATTGGTAAGGGAGAGGTAAAACTATCCCTACCTGTGGGTAATATGACCCTATACATAGAAAACCCAAGAGACTCAGCAAAAAAACTATTGGAACTGACTGAGATTTACCATAATAGTGGGATACAAGATCAACTTCCAAAAATCAGTTGGATTCCTCTACACCAGCAAAGAGATTGATGAAAAAGAAATAAGGAAATCAATACCATTTACAATAGCTACCAAAAAAATAAAATACTTGGGAATAACTGTTACCAGG
>NW_006921731.1:1463650-1469296 GCF_000298275.1 Orycteropus afer afer
AAAAAAAAAAAAAAGTGTCAGAATCCTCATCCCTATACCTGTAGAGGTAATCTCATTTGGAAATAGGGCTTTCTTTGTTTTGTTAATGAGGCCATATCAATATAGGCTGTGTCCTAAATGTAATCACTTTTGAGATATAAAAAGAACAGAGTGAACACAGAAGCAAGCAACCACAAAAATGAGAAAGGCAGATGGCAGATGAAGATGCCCAAAGAATCAGGGAACACCAAGAAGAATGCTAGAAACCATATACGCAACAAAAATCTAATAACTAAAATCTATAAAAAAACTTTGACAACAACAAAAAGACCCAATCATAAAATGAGGAAAGGACTTGAATAGATATTTCACCAAAGAAGACATTCAAATGGCCACCAAACACATGAAAAGATGCTCAACATCATTAGCCATCAGAGAGATGCAAATCAAAACCACAATGACATACCATTCCACTCCACCAGGATGGCTTAAGATTTGAAAAAAAAAAACACTAGAAAATAAAATGTTGGCGAGGATGTGGGGAAAATGGAGCCCTTATCCATTGCTAGTGGGAATGTAAAATGGTACAGACATTGTGGAAAACAGTGTGGCAGTTCCTTAAAAAACTAAAAATAGAATTAGCACATGACCCACCAATTCCACTCTATCTATATACCCAAAGGACTTGAAAGCAGAGACTCAGAGACTTGTACACCAACGTTCACTGCATCTCTATTCACAATGCCAAAAGGTTAAATATCCATCAAAAGATGAATGAATTAACAAAATGTGGTACATCCATACAATGGAATACTGCTTGGCTAGAAGGGGAAATGAAGTCCTGATATGTGCTACATACAGTATGGATGAAGCCTGAAAACTAAGCTGAGCGAAATAAGCCAATCTCAAAAGGACAAGCATTTTAGCACTTCACGTACATAGAAAATCAAGAAAAGGCAAATGTATGGAGACCAAATTTTATTAGTGTTTACCAGAGGTAGGAGGGAGGAGATAAAGTAGGGTTAACTGTAATGGAAAAATCACATTAATTAAGGGTAGAGTTACACAGTCAATTACTGTAATTGCAGTCAATAAGCTGTAAACCTGTAAAAAGTTGAACTGGCAAAAGTTGTGTGATACAGAGACTTACAACCAAAAAAAAAAAAAAAAGAATAGCTGCTAAGGTTGTTTATGTACAACCAAACAGTTCATGGGATTTGCTTCTTTGGTTTGGAGGTTTAGAGTCATGGTTTCATGGAATATCCTAGTTAACTAGCCCAAGAACATGTTTAGTGCTTCTGTTCTACCTCCTAGTTCAATGCCTGGGATCTTAAAAGCTTGCAATTGACTATACAAGGCACAACAGTTGGTCTCCATTCACCTGGAGCAACAGAGGAAGAAGGAGAGTTAAGAATAAGAAGAGGGTATGGAGTTGCCTCCATGAACAAATGTCTTCTTTGCCATGAAACCAGAAGAACGAGATGGTGCCTGGCTATCATTACTGAATATTTAATCAAAGATTCCATAGAAGACCTGATCAAAAGGGGAAAAATGCAGAACAGAATTTTGGGGCAATCTACTTCCATAGTGATACTGCCTCGGAAACCCAAGGAGGGGTCAGGTCCGACTCAATGGCACATAACAACAACAACAACAACAACAAGCCTTTCTGGAGCCATGGAAGGTGGATTAACCCCTGGAATTATTGCCCTGAGATAATCTTTAAACCTTAAACCAAAAATATCCCCTCCTCAAGTCTTCTTAAACCAAATAATAGTTTACCTTAACTAGTAAAAAAGGGTCTGCCTTGAAGACTATGTTCTTTTAAGAACTATATACATGAGATCAAATTGACAAAAGCAACTTGAAAGATTAGATTCCTATTGCCCCTTGGGGGCAATGAGTCTATGTTAATGTAGGTGAAAACTCAGAAAAAGAGGATGAGAATGGTTGCACAACTCAAAGAATGTAATCAATGTCATGGAGATATGGTTGGATAAGTGTATGTTTTGCTGTGTATATTCTCAACAACAACAACAATAAAATCTATAGAAAAAGAAAAATGCTAGAGAAGCTGAGACAAGGCTTTTTCACTAGAGAGGACTGAGGGCCTTCCCTAGAGTCACCATCCTGAATTTAGACTTCTAGTCTCCTAAACAAGAAGCTCTGGTGGCATAGTCCATAAGATTTTGGCTGCTAATCAGAAGGTCAGCAGTTCAAACCCACCAGCTGCTCCACAGCAGGACAATGAAGCAATTTACTTCCTTGAAGATTTAAGGCCTTGGAAATCCAATGGGGTCACTATGAATTGGAATAGACTCAATGACAGTGGGTTTGTCTTTTGTTTTTTAGTCTCCTAAACAGTAAGAAACAAAATTTATGTTCATTAAACCCACCCATTTGTGACATTTGTTACAGCAGCATTAAGAAACTAAGATGAGAAGATGGAGGACTAGGCAGACCAGCGACACAGACCCTCTTCAACAAAGAAAAGAGAAACCAATTGACAGAGATACAGAAGATAATCCTGGAGCCCTAAGCTTTGAAAGGAACTATACAGAAGTGGATTAAGCACCAACTACCGGAAACACCTAAACAAAAACAGTTGAGTATAGAGATGGTCAGAGCTGCAGACGGTCAGCTACTCTGACGGGACCAATAGCCTGACTATTTCCAAGTGGTGTTGGGACCTGATAATTGACCTAAAGATCAGCCCTGGTCACCAAGGGCTACAGGGACGACTGCACTGGTGGTCTATGACTAGGAAGGGAAACAGCAAGGGGGAAGACAACCTGAGCTGTTGACTTTCTACTGTCTGGAGGGCACAGCCATTTTAATTGTTTACATGTGGCAGCCATTTTGGAAATTTAAAGTGACTAAGGGCGCAGCCATTTTGAATGTTTAAAGTGACCGAGGGCACAGTCATTTTGAATCTTTACAAGTGACAACAATCTTGTATATTTAAAGTGACAAAGGGTGCAGCCATTTTGAATCTTTACAAGTGCCAAACATTTTGGCATTTTAAAGTGATAGCATTCTCATTCAGATTCCAGGGACTTAAGAATAGGCTCTGTCTGCCAGGGTCAGCAGGATCATACGAGAAGCTGACAACAGGAAAGGAGACAGGTGGTAAGGTATAAGTGCTGCCAACTAGTGCATAGAGGAGCACAGCACAGTACCCTGCTTGCATAGATAACATACAACAAAACAAAGAAAACGAAAACCATGGGCAAGTCACTCCAACATACAATTAAATTAAATATTAATTTAATTTAATTAACTAAATTTAAATATAAATTTAAATTTAATATACCAATATACCAATTAAATATAAACAAAAACGTCACAATGCCTCAGAAATAACAGAGCATCACAGTCCACACAAAGAAGCAAGATATAGCAGGAGAAACAAGGGACCAGGATACAGACCCAAAACACATCCCTGAGGAAGAGGCAGCACTGGAACTCCGATAAGGAATTCAAAAGAATTATATTTAGGTATCTTCAAAGAATTGAGAGATAGATCGAGGAAAACACAGACAAAACCCCAGAACAATTCTGAAAGACAATACAAGAATGAAATGACAAAATAAATGAAAAATTAGAAATGATATAAAATCTACAGATAGAAATCCAAAAGATCAATACTAAATTTTCAGAAATAGATAACACATTGAAAGGGCAAAGGAGTAGAACTGATGCAATGGAAGACAGAATTAATGAGATTAAAGACAAATACCTGAATACTTCTTTGGAAAGGAATCAATCAGAAAAAAGATCAAGACAAAATGAAGAAAAGCTGAAAGTTCACGTGGGATACCATCAAAAGGAATAACCTACGTATCATTGGAATTCCAGAAAAGGAAGAGAAAAATAAAACCATTGAGAAAATTGTCCAAATTTGTTGTTAGAGAACTTCTCTGATATGATGAAAGATGAGAATATATCCATTCAGAAAGTCCAACGAACCCCAAACAGGATAGACCCCAAAAGAAAATCATCCATGTGTATCATCATCAAACTCACCAAAACCAAAGACAAAGAAAGAATCATGAGAGCAGCACGGGAAAAATGAAAAGTTACCTACAAGGGTCAACCAATAAGACTAAGCTCGGATTTCTCAGCAGAAACCATGCAGGTGAGAAGAAAATGGGATGATATATATGAAACCCTGAAAGAGAACCAAGAATTATGTACCCAGCAAAACTGTCCCTCAAATATGATGGTGAAATTAGGACATTTCCAGATAAGCAGAAATTAAGAGAATTTGTTAAAACCAGACCAACCTTACAAGAGATGCTAAAGGGAGTCCTTTGGACAGAGAAACAACAGTAACCAACAACAACCAACCATTAACACAAATAATGATATAACCCAGAAACCAACCCAGCTATGGAAGTATCCGAAGTAAATAAGCCTACAAGATTGTAAACAGAGAACCAGAGACATCAATTGACAAGTGAGGACAACTACAAACCAAAGAGAGGGAAAAAACTTCACCAAGAAGATCTTCAGGTGGCCAGCTAATAAATGAAGAAATACTCACAATCTTTGGCCATCAGAGAGATGCAAATCAAAACAAGAATGAGATAACATCTCACTCCAGCACTGATGGCAAGGCTCAACTAGACAGAAAATAACAAATGCTAGAGGGGATGTGGAGAGATTGGGATTCTCATATGCTGCTGGTGGGACTGTGAAAAGTGATACAACCACTGTGGAAAGCAATATGGCGATTCCTTAGAAAGCTGGAATTGGAGATACCATTTGACCCAGTGTTCTAGTTACCTGGTGCTGCTCTGACAAGAATATAAAACAAATGGGATGGCCTTAACAAACAGGAGTTTATTCTTACAATTTGGAGGCTTTAAGTCCAAGTTCAAAGTGCTAAGCTTTAGGGGCTGGGTGAAAGCCCCTCAACCTTGGGGTCCAGCTCTGCCTCCTGCTTCCAGCCCACTGGAGCTAGAGGCATTTCTTCACCCAGACAGCTGCTGGCTGCTGAGGCTGAGAAGCCCCAAGGTTGACAAGTGAAAAGGCACAGTCCCGATGTTACCAAACCACACAGCAGGCCATTAACTTAAGTCCACTGTAAGTCCCAAGGTTGGCAGAGCATAGCAGGCTGCTGAGCAATGACACGGCTCATGCGGAGTTCAAGTGTGCCAAAGGCTAGAGACCATTCTCAAAGCTTTTCCTTATATACAAGAAGCAGACCACATCCCTAAGGCAGCTACTCAGCTGCTCCCAGTATATTCCACCACGGAGTTGATTACCACTCTCATCATGGGGAATACTACATCCAGCTTCCCAGCCACTCAATGAGGCCTACCCAAGCTGACATACAAACATAACCATCACACCCAGCAATCCCATTACTAAGTATATATCCTAGAGAAGTGAGAGCCAGGACAGGAACAGATATATGCACACTCATGTTCATCGCAGCACTATGTACAACAGCAAAAACATGGAAACAATCCACGTGCCCATCCGCGGAAGAGTGGATGACCAAACTATGGTACATACACATAATGGAATGCAGTGCAGCACTAAAGAATAATGTAGAGAGGGTTCCGGCAAGATGGCGGACTAGGCAGAAGGATTGCACAGACCCTCTTCAACAAAGAAAAGGGAAACCAATTAACACAGACACAGAAGATAATCTTGGAC
>NW_006921731.1:1479636-1484814 GCF_000298275.1 Orycteropus afer afer
AAAAAAAAAACGAAAGAAACTAAGACAAGCTGAGGTGAACTGAGATGGGGCAGGGGGAACAAGAGACTATAACCTGAGACTATATTGCAAAAGGTCTTGAATTCCAGGCTGTGGAGTTTGGACTTGATCTTAAGAACGATGGGTACCCTGGAGACCTCAGAGCCAGGTAGTCACGAGATCAGATTGCTCAACATACTCCCCTCTTCATGGAATGGGCTGGGGTCAATGGGGGAGGTAACAGCCTCCTACAGAGGCAGAGCCTCCAGGAGAAGTGCCTTGTTAGAGATGGAAAGTTCCTGTGTTGCAACTTTAGTCACTGGAAACTCCAGGCCACATTCCTGGTCAATGGGAAGTAATGTCAGCAGGGTCAGGGGTTGCTTCCAGCAGTAGAGAGAAAAAAGGAAGCTCTTGGGGATCCAAACACCTCCCACCCTTTCAGAGGCAACATGATGTAATGGGAAAAAGAGAAGCCCAAGGCTGCTACCTGCAGCCTACAGCCCTGCCACCTCTGATTGAGCTTTGCTTACAGGTGACACAGGAAAGATAAGAATTAAACTCTGAGGTGCTTTCCAGTTCGAACATCTTAACTCCATGAAAGTGACATATGTCTAAAGTATTGGTCTACCTTCAATTGTATGACAACAATTGTAAAATCCAAAGAGCATGCGTATGCTGACTCCAAAGAGTCATTCGTTCATTCATTCATTCTACAAATATTTATGGAGCACCTACTGAGCATCAAGCCTGTGACACACTCTGGTGATTCTGTGGTATGTGATTTTCTGAATCACTGTAAAGTCTTCCCACAACCTCCCCAGCAGCACAATCAGCTCTGAGGAACCAACTTTTTCTAAAATGACATACAGAAGCACAGAAGCCAAGATTTTTTGACACTAGTACAATGGCGGGAGCTCTGGTAGCATAGTGCCTAAGGCACTTGACTGCTAACCAGAAGGCTGGCGGTTCAAACCCACCAGCCACTCCTCGGAATGAAAGTTGGGCAATCTACTTCTGTAGTGATACTGCCTTGGCAACCCAAGGAGGGATCACTGTGAGACAGGTCCGACTTGACGGCACGCAACAGCAAGAACAGTACAATGGCAGTCATTCATTCTGCTGGAGAGGAAACCAGAAAGTACCATGACCCTGCACAGAGCAGCTAACTGTGGCACAGCTGGCCCCCATTTAGTGATCCTGCCCGACAGGGAGAATGGCCAGACCACAGCTCAAAGCCACCTCTGTGGTGTGAGAAGTGGCTTGTTTTGGTTACCTAGTGCCGCTCTGACAGGAATATACTACAAATGGGATGGCTTTAACAAACAGGAGTTTGTTCTCTTACAGTTTTGGAGGCTAGAAGTCCGAGTTCAAAGTGCCGGGCTCTAGGGGCTGGGTGAAAGCCCCTTGATCTTGGGCTTTAGCTCTGCCTCTGGCTCCTGGCCCACTGATGCTGGAGGCTTTCTTCACTCAGACAGCTGCTGTCTGCTGAGGCTGACAAAACCAAGGTTGACAAGTAAAAAGACACAGTCCTGATGTTACCAAACCACACGGCAGGCCATTAATTCAAGTCCATTGAAAGTCCCAAGATCAGCAGGCTACTGAATGAAGACTCGGCTATATGCAGGGTTCAAGTATGCCAAAAAGCTAGAGACCTTCCTCAAAGCTGCTTCTTATATGCTGGAAGCAGACCACATTCCCTAAAGCAGCTACTCAGCGGCTCCAATAGATTTCACCATAGCACTGATTACCAGTCTCACCATAGGGAATAATTACATCCAGCTGCCCAGCTATTCAACAAGGCCCAGCCAAGTTGACAACCTTAACTACCACATGGCTGCACCCCACAGTCCTCACATCCTATATCCTTCAGCTCATCCTTCATTCATACAGTCACTAAGCACCTGCCCCTTTGCCAGGCACTGTCCTAGGCTCTGGGAATACAGGCATAAGTAAGCCAAGGTGAGGTCCCTGCCCTCAAGATGTTTATATTCTATGAGGAGAAATCAAATCAAACCCAATGCCATGGAGTCAATTCAGACTCACAGTGACCCTATAGGACAGAGTAGAACTGTCGCATAGGGTTTCCAAGGCTGTAATCTTTATGGAAGCAGACTGCCTCACCTATCTCCTCCAGAGTGGCTGGTGGGTTTGAACCACCAACCTTTCAGTTAGCAGCCAATTTAACTACTTGTGCCACCAGTGCTCCTTTCTATGGGGAGCGAGAGACATAAACAAATGACAGACAAGGTAATATCAAAGCATGTTAAGTGGAATGAAGGAAATATAACCCAATAGAGAGTAACAGCCTTGTGAAAGAGATGACATGAGCTGAAATTGAAAAACTATATGGTCAGCAGAAAGATAACTCTCAAAGATGTCCACATGCTAAACCCTGAAAACTTTGCCCATGTTACCTTCCATGGCAAAGGGATTCTGCAGCTGTGACTGAGTTAAGGATCTTGAGATGGGAGGATGATCCTGGATTATCTGGTGGGCCCAATGTCATCACAAGGGTCCTTATAAGAAGGAGGCAGAAGGTCAGAGTGAGAGTTATGAGACAGAAGTAGAGGTCAAAGAGTGAGTGAGATTTGAAGATGCTGTGCTGCTGGCTTTAAGATGGAGGAATGAGCTACAAGCTAAAGAAAACAGGAGACCTCTAGAAGGTGGAAATGACAAGGGAACCGATTTTACCCTATCGCCTCCAGAAGGAATGTAGCCCTGCCAATACTTTGAATTTAGCCCAGTGAGACCAATTTCGAATTTCTGACCTCCAGAATTGTAACACAAGAAATACACATTGTTTTAAGCCATTAAATTTGTGGTAATTTGTTACAGCAGCAATAGAAAACTAAAACAGAGTAGTCAGTCATGGGAAAGACAGAAGGAAGAGGGAGAGGAAACAGCAGGTACAAGGATCCTGAGTCTGGAACAAGGAGGCCAGTAGCTAGAGCAAGGTGAGCAAGAGAAGGTGGGGCAGGAGAGGAGGTGGTGAGGATGTAGAGAAATTAGAATCCTCATAAACAGCTAGTAGATATGCAAAATGGTATAGCTTTTTTGGAAAACAGTCTTGGTAGTTCCTCAAAATGTTAAACATAGAGTTACCATATGATGCAGCAATTCTACTCCTAAACTATATACCCAAGAGAAATGAAAACATATATCCACACAAAGACTTGTGTATTATTTATAATAGCCCAAAAGTGCAAATAACCAAAATGTCCATCAACTGATGAAACAAAATGTGATATATCCATACAGTGGAATATTATATGGTCATAAAAAGGAATGGAGTTGTAGCATACATGCTACAAATATGGATGAATCTGAAAAATATTATGCTAAGTGAAATAAGCCAGACACAAAAGGTCACATATTGTATGATTCCAGAATAGACAACTTCCCAGAGACTAATCCTAGGTAGCTTAGTGGTTGCCTAAGGTTAAGAGGGAATAGATGCTTAGGGGGTGATGGCTAAGGAGTATGAGGCTTTTTCAGGGGGTAATGAAAATGTTCTAAAATTGTGCCAATGGATGCACAACTCTGTGAATATACTAAAAACCATTGGGGTGTACACTTTCCATGGGTGAATTGTATGATATGTAAATTATATCTCAAAAAAGCTCTTTAAGAAAAGTTATAACTGTGCCATCTAAACTAATTTCCTAGAAACAGAAGTTACTCTGGCATTCACAATGGAGGGCAATGCCAACTTGAAACAATCAGAGGGAGTGCTAACCACAACCTTGTCTACTGTCCAGGAAACATTCAAAGTGGTTAAGTCACAGATTATCCAACCAATGGAACACAGTACAGTTTTGAAAAACAGTTGGTAATACATTTTCACTACTGCCTTCACTCTCTGGAAGATATGTTACTAGTGACAGGCTCCAGGCAGGGGATAGGAGAGGCCCAGGACCAGAGAAAAATGAAGCTTACTTTCCTCTCTATCTTAGTTATATTATTTACATCATTTAACCTAGTGCATTTTATTACTTTTTCAATTAAAAATAGTTAATAAAAATACACTGAAAATAAAAATCTAAATCCATGTTGTCAAGGAATATTGCACGGAAGAGAGAGTCATTGTCTAGGAGGCAGTAAGTTTCTGTTAAGGGTAAAATGTAGTGTGTCGTGGAGCCAGACATTGGGGGTTAAAATCCCACTCTGCCACTTAACAGCGGGTTAAATAATACTTCTAAAGGCTAGAACAGAGTCTAGCACACACAATAACAGTAATTGTCAATAGCTATTCTTATGGGATTGAGTTTTACAGTCAACAGAACAGCAAAGTAGAGGTGGTCATTACTAGAGACAAATTGCTGGGAGCAACTTTCTATTTTAGCGCCAGCGGACCTCAGAGATTACAAAACACCTTTTGGATAACCAAACTGAAGTTCAGAGAGGGGACGGCACCTGCCCAGGTTCCACAACGAGGCCAGTTCAGAACATCAGCACATCCAGCCCTCGGATCAGGACCCACTCACTTAAACAGAGTCCCCGAGGGGGCTCACGGCTGTATGCTAGGGACCCCACTCACCGAACTGCATCCAGTCCCACTCGCTGAGGGTGTCCATGTTGCGGCACAGGTCGTCCAGCACCCAGGCGGGAAGCTGGTAGATGTAGCAGGACATGGCTAGCCTGCGACCGTGCGGGACAACAAATAAACTCGACGTGACCAGACCCGTCTTCTCTACAAGGGGCGGGCCGTTCTCTCCCTCCGCCGCCGCCCGTCCAGGAAGTAGGAGGGGCTGGGCGACGGACACAACTGCCCCCCAGCGGTTACGAGAGCCAGGACGCGGCCCCGCAGGCTTGCCCCGAGCTGCTGGTGATCCAAGGAGGGCCAGAGCTGGGAGGGGAAAATGACGCCTAAAACGGGGAACGAACACTACAGTTTAAATCCACACAGGAATTCAGTGTCAGTCGCAGATGACCTTCTGACTCCAATTCTAGTGTATTTGCCACTATACCATATATAATTCACTCACCAAATATTTTATTAGAGTACCTACCACATGGGGAGAGCTCTGGTAGCGTAGTGCCTAAGGCACTTGACTGCTAACCAGAAGGCTGGCGGTTCAAATCCACCAGGCACTCCTCGGAAGGAAGATGGGGCAATCTACTTCCGTAGTGATACTGCCTCGGAAACCCCGAGGAGGGGTCGCTATGAGTCGGGTCCGACTC
>NW_006921731.1:1484917-1487723 GCF_000298275.1 Orycteropus afer afer
AATAAGTAAATTACATAGTGTGCTAAAAGGTAGTAAGTGAGGTGGAAACAACCCAAGTATCCATCACCAAATGTGTGAATAAACAAATTGTGAAAAGGAGAAGGCTATGGATCTTTATGGAAGCAGACTGCATCCGCAGAGCAGCTGGTGGGTTTGAACCACTGACCTTTTGGTTAGCAGGCAAATGCATTAACCACCACACCCCACCAGAGCTCTTATTAGAATATCAGGATAAATTTTGTAATAATAATAATAATAGTTAATATTTATTGAGCAGCTACTGCTTGCTTGGTACTGTTCTAAGTGCTGGAGATTCCTCTGAACCAAAAGGACAAAATCTTGCCTTCCTGGAACATACTACTTTGTGGAGACAGAAGTACATTAAGCCATAAAAATACAAAATAAGTAATTAACTTATATGGAAGATGATAAGTAATGTTAGAGAATAAAAGTCGTTGTTGGAAACAACCGTTGAGTTGGCCCTCAACTCACAGTGACCTCATGCACAAAAAACACTTCCCATCCTGTGCTATCTCCATGATTGGTTGCAGACTGGATCAGACCATTGTGATCCCTACAGTTTCCATTGGGCTGACTTTCTGAAGTAAATCAAACAAAAGTAGGATATGGTAAAAGGAACAAGGCTGCAGTTTTTATTACCATAAACAAAACAACAAACCCACTGCCATCAAGTCAATTTTGACTCATAGCGACCTATCGCACAGAGTAGAACTACTCCATATGAGTCCCAAGGCTGTAAATCTTTACAGAAGCAGACTGTCTCACCTTTCTCCCCACAGAGCAGCTGATGGGCTTGTACCGCCTACCTTTTGGTTAACAGCCAAATGCTTCAACCATTGTGCCACCAGAGCTCCTACTAATTATTTTCCAAAACAAACTCACTGCTGTCCTGCCGATTCCAACTCATAGTGACTCCTCTTTGGGTTTCCAAAGCAGTATCCCTACAGAAGTAGATTGCCCAGTCTTCCTTCCAAGGAGTGGCTGTCTGGTGGGTTTGAACTGCCAGACTTCTGGTTAGCAGTCAAATACCTTAGATACTATGCTACCAGAGCTCCCACTAATTATCTTAGAAGATGGTAAATATTGGGGAAAAGCAGAGTTTGGTAAGGGGGATTGCAACACAAGTTTAGGATAAGAGGAGTACAACTGATTGATTGAGCATTATTATCCCAGGGCAAAATCACCACAAAGTTATAGTGGTTGAGAAAGGAGATTTGTATTCAGCATATGCATCAAAGGAAAACAAAGATGTGAAATGAACAGACATGTCATCAGAACAATCTCCACCAAATCTGAACAGTATTATAAAATCAGCGGTATATATTACAAATTACAAATCAACTAACAAATTTCAAATCAATGAAAGCTTCATATTTCCATAGATATCTTAAAATTATTGAATCACTGGGATTGTTTCTTACAATTAATCAATGGTACAGGTTTTCAATAACAATAGTCAGAAGGGTCTTCACTGATCCTATAACCCAAAACAGGAACAAGATAAAAGTAGTAACTGTCCTTTATCAAAATGTTCTGAAAAGATATGCCTAGGCAAGTTCCCTAGTTCTTTGTGTGAGCCCCTTTTCTGTACCCTAGTCACTCTACTCTTTCTGAGATCAACCTACCACTCCCTGGGTATTCCCAGAATCATCATGGCTATTGCCTCTCCCTAGGCTATCCCAGAATTATCACAGACACATGAATAAATCAAGGTCAGAAAAGTTGGGGAAGTAACATAGAGAACTAAAAATGATGTCTGAACTTAGATTAAGGCTCAAGATGGCATTAGGGTCCCAAGTGTAGGACACAGCCTTCCACAAACAAAATGCCTTTAGACTTAGGCTCTAGTGCAGCATTTATCATGTGCAAACTTCACCTAAGTTATGTCACTTATAACACCTTATGAGATAGATGTGGTTATTATCCCCATCTATAGATGAGGAATCTGTGAATGCCAAAATGGTGTGCGGGACATCTGGTTTCCTCTAACTACATTATGGGAAGGAGAATCAGATCAATATGGCTGAGGGCCAGGACAAGAACAGATATATGCACACCCATGTTCATTGACACACTACTTAGAATAGCAAAAAAGATGGAAACAACCTAGGTACCCATCAACAGAAGAATGGATAACTAAACTATGGTACATACACACAAATGGAATACTATGCAACACTAAAGAGTAACGTAGAATCTGCAAAACACTGCAGAATGTGGATGAACTTGGAGGACATTATGCTGAGTGAAATAAATCAATCACAGAAAGTCAAATATTGTATTAGTTCATTATTGTAAAAAGTCACAGAAAGGTTTATATATGAAAGGAAACTTTCTTTTTTGGTTACCAGAGGTGGGAGGGAGGGGAAGGAATACTGCAAAAATAAAAATTAAAAAAATGAAAAAGAAAAAAAAATAGATCAATATGTCTAATTCATATGAGGTCGAGGTCAGACACATTTCCGTCCTCCAACATTTTCTTTTCTTTTTTTTTTTTTTTTTTTTCCTATTTTAGTCAGTGCATTACAATGGGTTATCTTCTGTTTTGTTTTGTTTTGTTTTTATTGTGATTTGGGTGAAGATTTACAAAGCAAACTCACTTTCTATACAGCAGTTTGCATATACTTTGTCTCATGTCATTGACCACAGTTTACCACAATGCAACAGCTCCCCTCCCACTTCCTCCCCATAGTTACCTCTTCCCAGTGTCCATCCCTCCATACTCTCCTGCCCCCTGAGCTGTCTCCCAGTGCATAAGCAGCCCTTTCTTCTCCCATGATTGTTC
>NW_006921731.1:1492293-1501316 GCF_000298275.1 Orycteropus afer afer
CTGGTAGGGGAAGATTAAGAATAATAATAAAAAGGACAAAGGTATTAATAATATTAGTTTGTTTGAAATGGACAAATACAAGTAAACTAATCACTGGGAAAAAGAGAGTTAAAAAGAAAAAAAATTAAAAAGAAAGAAAATAAAAAATAAAAAAATCGGTGGAGGACTGTGTAGCGCACCCAGGTTCCGTCTGAGCACACAGACTGTGATGGAGTTTTTGTGGGCCCAGAAGGTAGGTGGGAGTGGGGATGGTCACACCTCCGTTCACCAAGCCGGTGTAGGGTGTAGTAACAAGAAGAATGTCGTACCTTTTCAGTCTTGCAGGCCCCGAGTGTCCTTGGGGTTGAACCACTGGGGAATGTCCAAGCCATTTGTGCCATCAGGGGCACTCAGGTCCCTGCCAGACCGCAGCTCCGTATGTCTCCTTTTTGGTATTTTCACGCAAATTCTTCTGCTAGTTGATGTCTAGTCTACTTCTGTATCCTTCCCTTCAAGGCTCAGGGGTCCAATATTATCTTCTGTGTCTGTGTCAATTGGTTTCCCTTTTCTTTGTTGAAGAGGGTCTGTGCAATCTTTCTGCCTAGTCCACCATCTTGCGGGAACTCTCCGTCCTCCAACCTTTTCACCAATTCTGACAGCAGCTGCCCCTCTCACAGCACTCTCTACTGCTCTGCTGGGTTCAATAATCCATTGCAATGGCCACACAGAACTCACAGATAATACTCAAAATTATGGGGTTTATTAGGGAAGTAACAGGTTACAATTGTGGATTAGGAATGACTCAGGATACAGCTCTTTAGTCAGTACAGTTTCTCAGTCATTCCTGCAGGCAGTCATCTCTCTCTTTCTCTCTATGCTCTGGACCACTGGCTGAGTTCTACAACGTTTCTCCTAGTGAGATAAGAGAAAAAATAAAATGTAGCTTCTGGGAAATAACAAATAGTCAGGAGGTTTGTTGACCCTGGAACAGCTTGAATCTGGGTGAAAGGGGACATTAGCTTATTAAAAATAACACTTCTGAGTGAGGATTTAACACTATAATGAGAATGAGACATGCCACCTTTGTATCACTTACTGGGCATGCTTAACCTGCAATCATATAAAATTGTATATATAACATGATTCTGATATAATCCCTACCCTATAAAAAAAACTTGGAAAGCAAGTTTCGAGGCAGACAGAATTTGAGGGATTCCCCTCTATGTGTCAGTTTGTGCATGAACTTAATAAAAGCAGCATCTTTTCCTCTTCACCTCAGAATCTTTGTTGACTTAGGTCACTCTGGGCAGTGGACCCATCAATTGGCTGGTATCAATAGGAACATGCAAGCAACTGCAGTACAACAAATTGACAGGTGGGCAGTAGTCACATGTTTTTAGATCTCTATAAAACTACTTTTTTAATGTAAAAATTTTAAAAACATATGTTTTGTTGTTATTGTTAGGTGCCATTGAGTCAGCTCCGACTCATAGCAACCCTATGTACAATAGAATGAAATACTGCTGAGTCCTGCACCAGCCCCACAATCCTTGCTATACCTAAGCCCATCATTGCACCCACTGTGTCAATCCATCTTGTTGAGGGTCTTCCCCTTCCCTCTTATGGTATAGTAAATTACTTAGTGTGGCTTTTCTACCCATAAGTCTTTGTAAACTCCAAGGTGGGATTTGCTATGAGCAACTGATTAGCTCCTGATTGCTAAAGTTGTCCACCTGGAGTATTTCTGTTGGGAGTGGCAGAAAACAATGTTCTGGGAGGTTCCCACTCTCTCTCAGGTGCTTAGAGTTCTGATGTTATGATTGGCTAGTTTGACCACTCTGCCAGGCTCGAAAGGAGGCCTCCTAGAGGCAGAACTCTCTCTGACTGCTGGTTGAGGAAGACGTGCTGCTGAAAGAGACATGCGCTCTTGAGACACACGCTGCTGGGAAAGAGACACAAGAGACACACATTGCTGAGAGAGACACCAAGGGACATGCACTGCTGGGAGAGAGACTGTGAGAAACTGTTGGCTGAGGGATGGTGGGCTGGGAAAGAGACTGAGCGTTCTTCCTGAACTTGAATTGTAGCCTGGTGCTTCCCTAACAAACCCCATAATCTGTGAGTTCTGCGTGGCCACTGCAGCGAATTATCGAACCCAGGAGAGAGGTGGTGGGTGCTTTGGGAGGAACGGTTGGAGAAAGGGCTGGAGGGAGGCAGCATGTCTGGCCTTGCAGTAATAGGCCTTGGGCTATTGATGGTGCTTCTGCCTTCCTCTTGCGAGGTTCTGGGAGGTCAGAACACATGGCCTCCTTGCCCTTTTTGCACCTCTCCAGGGAATGATCCCTTCTGACAACATGACCAAAGTAGGTGAGACAAACTCTGGCCATTCTTGCTTCCAAGAAGCATTCCAGCTGCACTCCTTCCAGGACAGATTTGTTAGTTCTTCTGGCAGTCCATGGTACTTTCAGTATTCTTCGCCAACACCACAATTGCAAAGCATCACTTGTCTTTGGTCTTCCTCATTCACTGTCCAGCTTTTACATATTTAATGTTCTGTAAACTCTTTTTTTTTTAATTAAAAATGGATAACTTTACGTGTGAATAAATAAGCATCGATCTTTTCCTGTTTAACAACTTATCTAGGAGCACCATATTTTACTTTGCCAATCTCCTCTCAATGCACATTTATTTCCAGTGTTGTGCTACACTAAATGATGCTGCAGCAAGTCTTCGTGTACACAGCTTTTTGCACTTGTCTTTCTGAAGATAAATTCCTCAAACTATATTTGCTGGAAGCAAAAAATGAAACCATTTTAAATTGTGATGCATTTTGCCAGATCAACCTTCAAAAAAATTGTATCAATTTATATTCCCAAATCACTGGAACACTTGTCCAGTGTCCTTGGCTCCTGTTCACATCTCATTCAAGTAAAGGACTCATTTACCCTCCTAATTCATCAGCAAAAATTCATGGGCCAGCATACGTGTGGTTTTTTAATCATAAGGTTCATAATTAAACAAACCTGGGTACCCATGAGTTAACCCAAAACTCAAGAAGATTGGGCAATGTCTGATTAGAGTAAGGAAAAATATAAGACTTAGGACTTAAAAATACTTATTATAAGCAATTTCACTGCTAAAAAACCCACCAATTGCAATAAAGTGTCCTTTCTGGTTATTATGCTATCATTCCATGATGCCAACTCAGATAGGATCCTTGGGTGACATCTGGTCTTCCAAGATGAGGACATTTGTTAATTGAGGAAGAAATGCACACAAAACTAGGTAGGTGCATTTGACAGACACATCCCACACAATAGTGGTTCTCTAATTACTTGCAAATCTATTTAATGCCACTCTCTGGGATGACCATGCTGTTCTGGTTACCTAGTGCCACTCTGACAAGAATATAAAACAAATGGGATGGCCTTAACAAACAGGAGTTTATTCTTACAATTTGGAGGCTTTAAGTCCAAGCTCGAAGTGCCAGGTTCTAGGGGCTAGGTGAAAGCCCCTCAACCCTGGAGTCCAGCTCTGCCTCCTGCTTCCGGCCCACTGGAGCTAGAGGCGTTTCTTCACTCAGACAGCTGCGGGCTGCTGAGGCTGAGAAGCCCCAAGGTTGACAAGTAAAAAGGCACAGTCCCAATGTTACCAAACCACACAGCAGGCCATTAACTTAAGTCCATTGTAAGTCCCAAGGTCAGCAGAGCACAGCAGGCTGCTGAGCAATGACATGGCTATATGCAGGGTCCAAGCATGTCATAGGCTAGAGACCATCCCCAGGACTTCTCCTTATATACAGGAAGCAGACCACATCCCTAAAGCAGCTACTCAACTGCTTGTGGTAGATCTCACCATGGAGCTGATTGCCAATTTCATCATGGGGAATAACTACCACCAGCTGCCCAGCCACTCAACCAGGCCCAGCCAAGTTGCCACAAGAACATAACCACCACAGTTCCCACCCCTTGTCAACTTGGCACCTGTACAGATCTTCAATGGGTGGTACCTGTACAGGTCTCCTCCACTGGGTGACTCTAGTCCCCTAGTTCCTGACTGGTTACCTCACCCCCTTGGCCTAGCAAGCCTCATGCATCTCCCTCTTGGGCATGGCAGCCCCGCCCCCTCACTCTTGGGCAGCAGCTATGGCTCCATCCCACTGGCTCACACGAACAAGCAGCCACACACTCCAGAACCAAGTTGATGAAGGCCTAGCTCTGAAACCTAGGGGACTGTGGTGATTCCACCCCCAAATGCCACGGTCCTACTCTTTCAGGCTGAGGCAGCTCTGGTTCCGTTTCCTTAGTCTCTCTGCTTCTGCTGATTAATGCCCGAGGGCAACCCACTCCGCCAGGAATCTTGTTACCCCAAAGGACATTTAGCTTTCTTGCTCCATGGGCCGGCCAACCTGCTACTCCATTTTAAGCCAGTCTCTTCTACCAATTAGTGCCTGAAGGCAACCCTCTCCACCAGGAAGCCGCCTAACCAAAGGCATCAGGCTTTCTCCTGCGTAGGCTGGTAAGGCTGTTGCTGTCTCATGCTGGTACTCTCGGCTCTGCTCCTGCCGTCTCTCATGCCGGTCTCTGGGCTCTGCTCCTGCCGTCTGTCATGCCGTATGCTGGGGTTGGTCTCTCTGGCAGGGTCTGAGGTCAAGGATGCCTTCCACTCCTGTTTCACATTTTAGGCATCTTTCAGAGCCGCACCCCACTCTCGTTACCAGTATTGTTCTGGTTACCTAGTGCCGCTCTGACAAGAAATATGCCACAAATGGGATGGCCTTAACAAACAGGAGTTTATTCTCTTACAGTTTGGAGGCTTTAAATCCAAGTTCAAAGTGCCAGGCTGTAGGGGCTGGGTGAAAACCCCTCAGCCTTGGGCTTCAGCTCTGCCTCCAGCTCCCAGCCCACTGAAGCTAGAGGCATTTCTTCACTGAGACAGCTGCTGGCCGGTGAGACTGAGAAGCCCAAGGTTGACAAATAAAATGGCACAGTCCCGATGTTACCAAACTGCATGGCAGGCCATTAATTTAAGTCCATTGTAAGTCCCAAGGTCAGCAGAGCACGGCAGACTGCTGAACAACAACACGGCTACATGCAGGGTTCAAGCGTGCCAAAGGCTAGAGACCATTCCCAAAGCTCTTGCTTGTATACGGGAAGCAGACCACATACCCAAAGCAGTTACTCAGCTGCTCACAAAAGATTCCACCATGGAGTTGATTACCAGTCTCATCATGGGGAATACTACATCCAGCTGCCCAGCCACTCATCCAGGCCCAGCCAAGCTGACACACAAACATAGCTACCACACCTGCTAAGAGATTTTTCTCAAAAAAAAAAAAAAATTGGTAATAGATAGGCATATGGGCTGAATAGTTACATAAGGTGGATACACTTCTTGGAGAGATCAATCACAGAAGTATAGCTTGGGGGGCAGGAGTGCATGGGAGGGAAGGACACAGGGAAGAGTTTACTGTGGGGAGGAAGTGGGAGGGGAGCTGTTGCACTGTGAAAAATTGCAGTCAATGTCATAAGACAAAGTGTTCATGAGCTGCCGTATGGAAAATGAATTTGCTCTGCAAACTTTCGCCCAAATCACAATAAAAATTAAAAAAAAATTAGTTTCCTACTTTCATCATACCTTTCTCATTTTGTAATTCTATATTCATTTGTCTTTTTGCTTATTGTCTTCTTCCATTAGAATATAAGCTCTATAAAGACAGTGACCATGTCTGTCTGGTTCACCACTGTATTTCCTGTTCTAGAAGATTGGCTGGGACATGGTGGCATTCAATTAATGTTGTGGAACATATATAGCACTAAGTTCAAGTCTCTTGTACTTTTAACTGCATCATGCTGCCTTGAAATTCTACGCTGGGCTCAGAAAGTGGCTACCGTTACTTTCCCTCTCAGAGGGGTCAATAAATAGATGTCCATTCTACCCTTTTAAATGACTTATTTAGGAGCACAATACCTTACTTGGTCAATCTTTTGTCAACGTGCACTTACTTTTAGTATTGGGGATTGTCCCAGAGAGGTCTGTTTTCTTCATCTAGAGTAGGGATAAGAGAGTCTTAAAGGTGTCTCAAGGAAAACTATAAATCAGTATTTGAAAAAATGCTGCCCCAAGGGACACATAAAAACACTTTCAAAATGCCCTCCCTTCTCCCAGAAATTGTTCCAGGACTAGGTAACTCAGACCTGCTATGTTAACAACCCTCACTGATGCTTCTGAGCATTGGATAACTGCACCCAATGCTCTAAAAATTCATGATTTGGGCCTAAGTAAATCATCACCCTCTAAAGGAGAAGAACTGTCATCTCATTTGACTCCCTATCACACAAACTGCTGATAAGACATTCTTTGCCTGATTAACTTTCCTTCAAGTTAAGATAAAACGGTTCAGTATGAATTCTTCTCTCTGAGTAGTGAAAATTGTTACTGCACTTGTCTGCTAACTGAAAAGTTGGTGGTATGAGTCCACCCAGAGCCACCTTGGAAGAGGCCTAGAGCTCTACTTCAGAAAAAAATCAGTCACTGTACACCCTATGGACCACAGTTCTACTCTGACATGAATAGGTTTGCCGTGAGCATCAGAACTGACTTGATGGCAAGTGGTTTATGATTTCAGTAACCTTAGCTTTGTTGCTACTAACAACCATTGTGGGGCCAGTCCCAGTTCTCTAGAGCTCTGTCTTCAATTTGAACAAAACAATCTTTTGTATTTTCCACTTGAAGATTAGGGAGAGAGAATATTGCTTTATTGGTTTAAGATGTTAAGCTTATACTTTCCTGAGGTTTAACATTCCAAATTCCTAAACAACTTTTATCTTACATATCTGGTGCTATCATATCCACCACTTGTTTGTCAGTTTGTCATACTTGGTGGCTTGTATATTGCTGTGATGCTAGAAGTTTTATCACCGGTATTTCAAGGACATGGGCCATGACCACTTATGAATTTAAAAAAAGAAAAGAAAACTGGCCACTGAAAACCTGATGAATACCAAGAAAACAATCATATAGTACCAGAAGACAAGCCCCTCAGGTTGGAGGGCACTCAAGAGTAGAGTGTCAGCGAATAAGGGGAAGACCCTCAAGAATTATATGGTCCCCGGCTACCACTGTCAACCACTTGGAGGGGGATCTATGTAGGAGATCCTGGATAGAGAGGGAGAACAATGTAGAACAAACCTCAAAATCATTTGGGGCGGGGGGGAGAGAGACCGGGTTTGCTGGTCTGATAGAGCCTGGTGGAACCACTGAGACTATGACCCCTAGCTGCCCTTCAGGTCTGGAATTGAACCCACACCTGTGACTTCCAGCCAAACAAAAGACAGGCATATGAGATGCTATATGGAAAGTGAATTGGCTCTGTAAATTTTCACCCAAATCACCAAATTTGAGTGATCAACATGTTGGCATTGAGGAAGAAGAAGACATAGAGAGGTACATGGAAGGTGCAGACAACAAAGATGAACCCTTCTGCACATAGAGTACTGCATTGTCAGTGAAGGCAAACACGGGTATATGGGTGGCTGGATGGGTGGACAGGCTGAACAATTAGGTATGTCTATGCAGCACCCAATTAGGTATGTCTATGCAGTACACTTGGAGTGTACCCAAGACCATGTATACGGATGGCAGGCAATGGTTCTACAAGTGTATGTGTATGTTCTGTAAGAACTCCCAGGGCTATAATAGAGCTGACAAGGGACAAGGTTATAGTCACTTCTTGGTCACAGCCAGCTACCCAGAAGGACTGAGTAGTTGAACCTGTAGGCTCAGGACCACAGTCACAGGGGACATCAAGTTCAACTGGCATAACACACTACACAAAACATTGTTCCACCTCCTACTTTGGCAAGTAGTGACTGGGATCTTTTGTGTGTGTATGTATGTGTGATTTTTATGAAAATTTACAGAGCAAATTCACTTTCAATACAGCAGTTCACATACACTTTGTCTCATGACACTGACCACAATTTACCACAATGGAACAGCTCCCCTCTCACTTCCTCCTGATAGTTACCTCTTCCCTGTGTCCATCCCTACATGCACTCCTGCCCCCTGAGCTGTCTCCCTGTGCATAAACAGCCCTTCTTTCACCCATGATTGTTCTCTCCAAGGAGTGTATCTACTTCAGGTAAATGTTCAACTCATATGCCTGTCTTTTCTTTGGCTGGAAGCCACGGGTGTGGGTTCAATTCCAGATCTGAAGGGCAGTTATGGGCCATAGTCTCAGTGGTTCCACCAGGCTCTATCGGACCAGCAAACCTGGTCCTCCCTTTTATTTTTTTCTCCAAATGATTTTGAGTTTTGTTCCACATTGTTCTCCCTCTCTATCAAGGATCTCCTACATAGATACCCTTCCAAGTGGTTGACAGTGGTAGCCAGGCACCATCTAGTTCTTCCAGTCTCATAGTCATATAGGCTGCAGATCAGATGGTGTACCAGTCACTAGGAATAATTGTTTCCATGAAGTTTTGGTTTTCTTCATTCTTCTTTGCTCTGGATGAGGGGAGACTTTTGTTGCCTCTAGATGGCAGCTTGAAAGCTTTTCAGATCCCAGTTGCTACTCGCCAAAGTAGGTGGTGGAACAATATTTTGTGTAGTATGCCAATTGAGCTTGATGTCCCCTGCGACTATGGTCCTGAGCCCACAGGTTCAACTACTCGGTCCCTCTGGGTAGCTAGCTGGCTGTGACCAAGAAGTGACTACAACCTTGCCCCTTGTCAGCTCTACTATACACCTGGGAATACAGATCATACAAATAAACTTATAAGACCACTGTCTGCCAACCCTATACATGGTCTTGGGTACACTCCCTGCTTCATAGACATACCTAGTCGTTCAACCTGTCCACCCATCTATCCACCCATATACCAATGTTTGCCTTCACTGACAGTGCAGTACTGTATGTGCAAAAGGGCTCATCTTTGTTGTCTGTACCTCCCATGTATCTCTCTCTGTCTTTCTCTTCCTCAATGCCACCATATTGATCACTCACATTTGGAACATTGCCCTTCTCTTTACCCAAATCAATA
>NW_006921731.1:1520036-1520660 GCF_000298275.1 Orycteropus afer afer
TCCTCATTCTGACAAAATTGCAGAAAAGTATCAAATATCCGATCACCCAGAGCGTCACTTCTCACAAGTACTTGATCTATTGGTGGTGCTATTTCGCGTATTAATTTTGCCACCTCACGCCATGGATTAGTAGGGCTCTCTTTACTAGCAGACGCAGAGTTGCTAGTGTCATCAAAATTAATAAAACTGGAGAACCAATCTAGGAAGCCCATCCTTATGATTTTGTCTCTCTAGAACCACTCTCAGTACCAAATGTATTAGACTGGGTTCTCTAGAGAAACACAAAAACCAGCAAAGCATATATATAGAGAGAGAGAGAGAGAGAAATTTATCTTAGGAAAATGGCACACAAACGTATAGAATCTGGCAAGTCCAAAGTCCCTGGAGGAAACATCGGGCTGGAGGCAGCCTTAGCTTCCGCAAGCGCAGGGGGCCAAGAAATTCAAGGGTGGCAGGCTGTACATTGGTTGTTGACTCCAACGAAAGATGAATCCAAGATCTCCAGGCCGAGCGGTGGGCTGCTGACTCATGGAAGGTTGTATTCAGCACACCAGGGTCCCAGTCCACCAAAGAATGTCTCTCTTCCCAGGATGTCCCTGGATATCCTGGAAGCAGGCCACACCC
>NW_006921731.1:1521271-1533417 GCF_000298275.1 Orycteropus afer afer
AAAAAGAAAAATATATATATTAAAAAAAAAATAAACAACAACAAAAAAAGGGGGGGAAGACCCTCAAGATGGATCAAGAGTGGCTGCAAGGATGGGCTCATGCATAGCAACCACTGTGAGGATGGGCAGGACTGGGCGATGTTTCGTTTTGTTGTATATGGTATCACTATACGAGTCGATGACACCTAACATTGCCCAATCTTTTTTTATTACCATTACAAGTGTATCTAATTTTTGTGATCTGCTAATGGAGTACTGTGTGTGTTGGAGGGGAAGATGACCCAGGAAAATGTTACGTTGAGGAAGCGAGCTTAGGTGTGCCAACAGAAAGGGAAAATAGATGTATCAGGAAGTCCAGTGATTAGCATAGAGTAAGACTGAGGATGGGATACAGAAACAATATGAAAGTATCTTAAAAGTTCATACTGATGTTTATATGCTAAGAATACAAAACACCAGTATCTATTTCAGACCCTTCATGCACTGATGAAGACGGTGCCTTCTCTTTTTTATCTTCTTCTCAGTGTAATAGCTGGTGAAATATCAATCATTACCTTTTTGGTTTTGTTTTCATGGAAAAAGCAATACAAGTGTTCTCAATACAAGTGTTTTTCTTCTTAATGCTTTTCTGTATTCATTTTTTTTTTTTCACAATGATATTTCACCTTTATAAGAAAAGTAAAGCTAAAAGAAACAACGTATTTTTAAAGCTCAGGGTTGAAATGAGAAGGAACTGAGAATGAAGTTCCTCGTGTTTGCTGTTCCCTCCCCACACTAAGTCTTTAAGCAAACACAACTTTTGTAACTCTCAGAGAAGAGTCAGGTTAAAACAACACAATACACCCTACCTATTTCCTTTACTCAGCACCATTTAATATAAGTATTAAAGGACAGTTTTTTCTTTTTTTAAAAACTCAAGATAGAAAATATCAGTCTGTTAAGAGCAATACATTTAATACAATCACAAGACTTCAACTAAAAACATTCATTACTCATGCTTTAGGTTTTCAATTTTTCTTGGACAACACACAAATGCAAAAAAACCTCCACATTATTTAAACCACATGTCTTAACAAGAGGAACATGAAATCTCATTTTGATACAAAAACAGGTTTTAAAAAAATAGTAAAATCAAGGTTGACTTAATCCATCACGAGCATTTTTCCTTAAATTCCCCACCCTACCCCACTCTGGAACTCATACAGCTGCCTTCTATCCCAGCACACGAAACTCTCTACCTCCACATTTTTTTCCCTACCTAACATTTCAACGAAGAAATCAAGATACTTAGAGGTGTGTCATGGAATGAGAACTACTACAGCATGCTTTTTTTTTTTTTTTTTTTTAAAAAAAAAAAAAAGACAACTTATTTGTTGAGTGTTGAAAGGGAGGGAATAATATTCCAAGAAATTTAAAGTGTAGTGGGTAAAGTGTGGGAGTTTGTTTCATTCACCTTATTCTGATTTCAGAACACAGGAATTATGCCTAAAGGTTAGCATAAGGAACTAAAGAGATGCCAAGAAATATTCCAAACATCAATTATAAAAGGAAGACCATATTAATGCTTATGTAGTTTATAGTAATGTGGAAAAATATTTACATTACAAAGTTAAATGAAAAAGTAGAATAGAAAACTGTATATACAGTGTAATTTTAACTATGTGAAAACAAACCAAAATGTGCCTTAAAAAAGGCTGAAACAGTTCAAAATGTTAATAGTGGTTCCATTTAAGTTGTATGTCTATAGTGATCATTTTTCTTCCTTTTACTATGCTGTTTTCCAATTATTTAATTAACTTGTTGTTGTTAATTGCCGTCGAGTCAGCCCCGACTCATAGCGACCCCTCCTTGGGTTTCCGAGGCAGTAGCACTACAGAAGTAGGATTGCCCAACCTTCATTTAATTAACTATCAGTTATAAAATATGAAATTTGATGGAAGTATTAAATTTGAGTTAAGAATTTAAGTCCAGCCTGTGAGAAAGGATTTGTCCATTTATTTATAAAACTATACAACATTCCAGGCTACTCCATGAGTCCACTGTGTGTTAGGAGTAACCTGTTGGAGATTTCAGCCCTTCCTCCAACTAGGTGAAAAGTATCACCAGATCCTGCCTGGTGAAATATTCTGGAATCAAATGGAAACGTCACAAACTTACAAAAAGGAACAGAGATACTCACACTTGGCAAAAACTTATTTACAAAACAGTAGCTCCTTAATACTGAAATTAAACATTAGGACTGCTATTTTCTGTGCAGCTGTCAAATTACACTATTATCAGAGAATGCCAATCCTGGATTAGAAACAGAAATAACACAGTGTTGCAACAGTATTGGACATAGAAAAGTGCAACATTTAAAAAATGATAAAAAGTGCTTTCTATAAAAATGATTCCCTTTAAAACATACACTGAGGCCAAATAAAGAAAAAGAAAAAACCTCCAACACTTCAACACTTTCTACCAAAGCAGCACCCATGAATGAACAAACAATGACTGAAGGCTCATAATGTGCCACGCACTGGAGTCTGAGACAGAAGAAAGACTTGTCCCTGCCTCAAGGACATCTCAGTCTCCCCAAAGTGGGTAGGTAGACAAACACACAGCCAACCACAGTATAGCAATTAAAAGCAGATGTCATTGCTTTCTTACAATTAAAGGATATACTGCAATTCTCAATGAATGACTTACACAGAAACGTTCCTGACTTACTAGGATGCAAAAATGCAACTACTTTTTCCTGATAAATACTTCCAGAAAAGCAAGCATTACATTAAATTTTGTGTTATTTACCCATAAACCCAACAATGCCTAGAGAAGTCAGTTAACTTTCTTTTAAGCAATGGAGCACATTTCTACCCCAAGAATGAGATATCTTGAAATTGAAAATAGTGTCCAGTCCTATATCTGGGTCAAGACTAGTCAGTACCATCAAAAGCAGAGGCTTAGGCGTGCAAATTTCCATTAACATCTTTAGTCGCCTCTTCCATCCGTTGATTTTCAATATGCTCCTGTGTCAGCCGCTCCAGGTCTTTCCTCACGTTTGGGTGGTCTTCCAGATCTTCATAGAGTGATCTGACAATGTCCAATCTCCTGTAATTCTCAGGTTTGACTAGGCTTCGAACAACCTGGAGGCACCGCTCTTTCAGGGTATACACTGTAAAGGAAGAAAACAAAACTCTGAGCAGTAGACTCACGCCCTGGGACAAGGGTACCAACCACAGCAGTTATATTTACTATAGATGGATCTCACTTGGGCAAAAAAAGCGGGAGCATGTGTTAAAACAGCATATAATGTTGATGACCCCCAATGGATGTCTCATGGTATTTGATCCCTTATATAATAACTTTTGGGAGCCGTGGTAGCGTAGTGCCTAAGGCATTTGACTGCTAACCAGAAGGCTGGGGATTCAAACCCACCAGCCACTCCCCCCGGAAGGAAGGCTGGGCAATCTACTTCCATAGTGATACAGCCTCAGAAACCCGAGAAGGGATCGCTATGGGTCACATCTGACTCCATGGCAATGGTTGCAAATGGTTATACTAACTTTTATGTGAAACTGTGATGGGCCTGTGATTTGCTTTAACTGAATGTGGATAAACGGACAATGTGGCAATTTTAGGCCTAAACCTCAAGAAGATCTGGCAGCTTATATTGTTATATTCTTTAAGAGCTCTGAGCTACTCTGCTGGAGACTACACAAAGTGGAAAGGCCCTGAGGTAACACAGAGAGAGAGACCCAGCCCCCAGACAACCTGCCAAGAGAAAGCAACCACACCAATGACCACCAATAAGCAGAACAGCCATGGAGCTGAGCTCAGCCCAGCCTGAAGAATTATGAACAAATAAAATGGTTGTTGTTAGTTCTGGGGTGATTGTTAACAGAGCAATCAATACATAGCCAAAACAGTATGTAATTGAACTTTGAGTAACTCAAATCCTATTTTAAGGGTACTGGGGAACTTAGTACTCTATAAGGGTATCCCGTAAGGCACAATTTACCAAATGTAACTTATCAACACTAATTTTTGTATACTCATTTTCTTAAAACAGTACCTATATATGCATATATAAATTAGTTTGAACCCTATGAAGCTACAGGTGGGTTTTGTTTTTTTAACTCACCAGAACATGAGTTTCATAGGGTTCACCCTAATAAAATCATTTGCATTATAAGCTGACAAGGGACAAGGTTATGGTGACCTCTTGGCCACAGCCAGCTACCCAGAGGGAGCAAATACTTGGACCTGTGGGCTCAGAACGATGGTCACAAGAGACATCAAGCTCAACTGGCATAACATACGACACAAAAACAGTGTTCCACATCCTACTTTGGTGAGTAGCGACTTGAGTCTTAAAAGCTTGCAAGCTGCCATCTAGATGCAACCATGGTCTCTCCTCATCCAGAGCAAAAAAGAATGAAGAAAACCAGAGACTCATGGAAACAATTAGTCCAAGGGACTGGTACACCATGCAATTCTCAGTCTATATGACCATGACACCAGAAGTACTAGATGGTGCCTGGCTACCACTGCCAACCCTTGGAGAGGGATCTGTGTAGGAGATCCTTGATAGAATGGGAGAACAAAATGATAATTTAAAAAAAAAAAGGCCCAGTTTGCTTATCTGATAGAGCCTGGTGAGACCCCTGAGACCATGGCCCTTAGCTGCCCTTCAGGTCTGGAACTGAACTCACTCCTGTGGCTTCTAGCCAAATAAATGACCAGCATATGGGCTGAATATTTACATCAGGTAGATACACTCCTTGGAAAAATCAATCATGGGAGAACAGAAGGGCAGTGTATGCACAGGGAGACCACTGGGGGCAGGGGGGGGCGGCAGGAGTACATGGGAGGAAAGGACACAGAGAAGAGATAACTATGGGGAGAAGTGGGAAGAGAGCTGTTACACTATGAGAAATTGTAGTCGGCATCATGAGACAAAATGTGTATCAACTGCTATACGGAAAATGAATGGGTTAAACAATGATAAACGGAAATTTAGCTTAAACAACATTAAAATCATATAATAAGCCGTGACATCTCATTCTCTATAGCTTGCTCTTCTCATGGGATTGTTTGGGTACAATTTTGCTCTAGGGCCAAGGAAACATTCTACAATCAGACATTTTAATTTACCCACCTGTGAAAAGCCCAGCGCTCTTGAGACACTACATCTTTGTTCAAAACAAAACATATAAATAACATTATTTTCTATTGTAGATATGGATACATGCCTAGAATATGGCAAAATCAGTAAGGATTTGGCTTCTTCAAGTGGCCTATCCTCTACTTATTACAACAACCAATCTTATGTTTGTTAAAAGATTGAACATCAGTACCTGGTAATGTGATGGTGGCTAAAATAGGCTTTCCATCAACATTGAGGGATGGCACAAATAATTCAGTTTGGTTAACCAGAAGCCCATCGTATGTCCCTGCATCTCTGAAGAGCCACAGGTGACCTGTTAAGACAAGCAGACACTGTTAAGTGGCCACATCGGTCTGAGTTAGGGTATCTATTTCCCTTGACCTACATGAAATGCTTCACTCTCACTCTACTTAAATTTATACAAAACACTTCCATTATCTCAGTCAAGCTTCACAGGAGATCCATGTACAGATGAGGAAACAGATCTGAAAAAGCTCAAGGCAACAGAGACATTAAGCAGAAGAGTATATATTTGAGGCTCCAAATCCAAACCCATTCTGCTACCTTGGTAGAAAAGCAAAGCCCACCTGAAGTACATAATGACAAATCACACCAAACAATGCAAACTACAAGACAGAAGGCCACTGACTCCTCAAAATCCGTGTGTCTCACAAATGAGGAGGTGCATAAGGTGAAGGCAATTAATGTCATGAACTATACACATTCAAAAAAAAGTTGAAATGGCAAATCGTTTGTTATATGTATTCTTACTCCCCTAAAAATAATTATTTTTTTAAAAATGAGGTGCAAAAACATCATGTTGAGAGAAAGAAGCCAGATAGAAAAGTGTACATTCTATAAAAACAAGCAAAACTAATCTATAGCATGAAAAATCAGAAAGTGGTAGCTTCTGGGAGGAAGATTACTGAGTGGAAAGTGGTAGGAGAGAATTTTCTGGGGTGATGGAAATATTATAATCTAACTTGATCTAGGTGTTGCTACCTTTGTCAAAACTCATCGAACCCTAAGATCTGTGCACTTTACTGTATGCAAAGTATACCTGCATTTATAAAACAAATCCATCACAAGGGGAAAAGAGGGGAGGCAAACCTGTTTAAGGAAGTGGACGTTGTCTCAGAATAAATATAGTCCATGTTATTGAAACATAAACTTGAAGATATGGTGGGGAAACTTAAGAAATATTTTATATTAAATCAGGCACAGATAAAATCTGGAGAATACAAAATTCACACAATTTCCTAGATAAAATAGGAACCAATGACCTTCTGGTTATGCAGTGTAGTAAATAACAGTATGGCTTTTCTAGCCATAAGTCTTTGAAAACTCCATGGCAGAATTTGCCATGAGCAACTGAGTGGCTCCAAGTTATCCACCTGGGTTACTTCTGTTGAGAGTGGCAGGAAGCAATCTACTGAGAAGTTGTCTCTCTCAGGTGTATAGAATTCTGATGTTGGAATTGGTTGTTCTGGCCACTCTGCCAGGCTCTAAAGAAGCCCTCTTAGAGACAGGAGTCTCTCCAACTGCTGGCTGAGAAAGACATGCTGCTGAGAGAAACGCGCTGAGAGACTGCACTTGCTGAGAGGGAGACGTGAGAGACACACACTGCTGACAGAGAGACTACTGCTGGCTAAAATTTTATCTAGGCTAAAATTTAGCCTTATCTAGGAGCTCTGGTACATAGTACCTAATGCACTTGATTGCTAACCAGAACGTTGGCGGTTCAAACCCACCAGCCACTCCTTGGAAGGAAGGTTGGGCAATCTACTTCTGTAGCGATACTGCCTCAGCAACTCAAGAAGGGGTCACTATGAGTCGGGTCTGACTCGATGGCACATAACAACAACAAGGCCAAGTTAATCGGCTGGCTGCTAAGTTAGTCAGCTGGCTGCGGGAGACTGAGTGCACTTCTGAACTTGAACTGTAGCCTGCTGCTTCCTTAATAAACCCCATTATCTGTGAGTTGTGTGTGGCTACCACAGCAAATTATCGAACCCAGCAGAGAGGTGGTGGGTGCTGCAGAAGGAACCGCTGGTGTCAGGGTTGGTGAAAGGCCTAGAGGAAGGCAGGATGCCTGGCCTTGCAGGAATAGGCCTTGGGCTATTAATGGTGATTCTGTTTTCCTCTTGTGGAGTTACAGGAGGTCAGAAGATGTGGCCTCACTGCGCCTTTGGCAGGTTGGTAGCCAAATTTCTTACCCACTATGACACCAGAGCTCCTTAGATAAAATAGGAAACCAAGGAAATGTCGATCCCTGGAAGAACATGTTCTTCCTCATCAGTATTAGGGGAAGTTTGATGTAAAAGCTTGAGAAGCATTAACATCATCATCAATGAAAAAGAGATCCATTAGAATCTTCAAAGATGACTGTGAAAATTAAGCAAGATAGGACTATTTCAAAGGAGATGCAGTGGTTAGTGGGTAAGGCATTTATTTGGTTGCTAACTAGAAGGTTAGTGGTTTAAATCCACCAGCTGCTCCATGGGAGGAAGATGAGACAATTCACTTCTATAAAGCTGTACAGTCTTAGGAACCCAACGGGGATAGCTAAAAGTTGGAATCAACTCGATGGCAGTGGGCTTGTGTTTTTTTTAAAGACTGTTTCAAGGCAGATCCTGGCTGGCAAAAATGGTTAATGAGTGCTGGACTACTCACTGAAAATTTGGTGGTTCAAACCCACCCAGGCACCTCAGAAGGCAGGCCTGGAGATGTGCTTCTGACAGCAACTAACAACAGGACTACTTCAGGAGGCTGGTTGGCACAAACAGGGCTTGGATGCTAACCAAGAAGTTTGTGGTTCGAACCCACCCAGCCATGCCATGGAAAACAGGCCTGGCAATCTGCTTCCATAAAGATTACAGCCAAGAAAACCATAGGGAGCAGTTCTCCCCTGTAACATGTGGAGTCATGAGTTGATTCTAGGGCAATAGCTTTGGTAACATCTCTTTGCCACTAATGCGTCCACTTTAGGCAGACCTAGTTGTCCCTCACCTGGGTTATCACAACTTCCTAACTGGCTACTCACCAGTAGTCTTCCGTTCTCCAAAACACTGCAATCTAGGTGAGCTTTTCAGAATGTAAATCTGACAATGTCATTTCCCTGCTTAAAAACTTTCAATGGCTTTGCTTTCCCTTGGGGTTATTACCTTTGGAGTTTCTACCACTTTCCATATGCTTTCCAAGGCTCTAGGGCTTTGTTCATGCTGCTCCCTCTGCCTAGAACTCTCAACTACATGGGCTGGCTAGTTCCTGCTCACCCTGTAGATCCCAGCTTCTCAGGAAAGGTCACTTTACTGTAACTGTACAGCCCACATGCTCCAAACTCTCAGAATCTATCGCAGCAATTACAACACTGACTTGTTCTTATCTGTTTAGGTGTAAGTCTTATCTCTCCCACTGGAGTGCGTTCTCCATGAAGACAGAGACCTGGCACATTGGGGACAACAGAGAATACGAGATCCTCACACTCACGGACTAAACAAATGGGCATTAGGGATGAAGCACTTCTTTTGAGGATAAATAACACGTGAAAGAGAAAAACAGCCACCTTCAAAGGCAAATTATTCGGTCTTATTTTAAAAAATAGAATGCTCTGCTACTTACTAGCAGCATCAACTTGGATCTGTCCAACCTCTCGGGGCCTCAGTTCCTCATCCGTAAAATGGGGATAATAAAAGCATCTACCTCCCAAGATGGTGGAGGTGATTCAAGGAGGGAGTGCTATTGTTACTGTTGCTATCAGGCCTAACCGCTTGGCAGAGCGCTTGGCACCGCGCTCAACTCAAGACCAGGCCAGCGCTCGCTGCGCCCCAGGACAAAGGCGCAGCACAGTCGGGCCCTGACAGCGTGACTCGGCCCGCGTACCTAGGTAGCTGTGGATGCGGCGGCCCATGCCGGGCGGCAGTGTCGGGTAGGGTTCCGGCTCGCCGTCGAAGTTGAGCCACACAGGCAGCACGACGCGCGGGCTGCGGTTGCAGAAGATGACCTGGGACGGCTCGCAGGAGTTCACCGACCGCAGGACTGGCAACAGCCGCCCCGCCTCCATGTCCGCCTCGGCACCCGACTCCTCCGCGTCGGATTCTTCCGGGTCGGACTCCTCGGCGCCTGAATCTTCCCGGCCGTACTCTTCAGGGCCGTACTCTTCGGCGCACGACTCCTCCACGCCCGCTTCCGCCTCTCCCATGCTCCCCGCCTTCCCCGGCATTACCTCAGAGAGCCCAAATCACCAAGGCCTGGTCGCCTCGGGATTCGCAGGCCTGGCACGGGGCGGGGCGTACGTGCATGTTCTGGGGCATGCGTGCGTACGTGTGTTCGCGCACTCTCGGGAGGCGAAGGGGAAACGCAAAATCAAGGAAAAGAAGGCCAGGTCGAGAGTCTGCGCATGCGCAGGTGGATTCTCTAGTCTCAAGGCTTGAGTCCCGAGTTGGGTGTAGGTTGAGATCTAGTAGCGTAGTCCCTAAGGCACTTGAATGCCAAGTAGAAGGCCTAGCTGTTCAAACCCACCAGCCACTCCTCGGAAAGAAGGTTGGGCAATCTACTTCCGTAGTGATACTGCCTGGGAAACCCAAGGAAGGGTCCCTATGAGTCGGGTCTGACTCCATGGCGCATAACAGCAACCCGGTAACGACTAAAGTTTTGGGCACAGGTTTCCTTAGCTTCATTTATTTTCAAAAGACCTTCACGGGTTTGCCGTATTATCTCTGCCTTCTGCGCTATTATGTATATAATAATTTTCTTATTGATCAAGTTTTCTCCATTTTGAGTCACAAAATACAAAACGTACAGAAGAATATAATAAAAATTTCCCTCCCACCCGAGTTCCTCAGCCACCTAATAAGAAATTTTAAAGTGATAAATTTTACTTGTTTTTTGTGTTTCCTTTCCGGCCGCTAACCAAAATGTTGCTTGCAACTCACCAGCTGCTGTGCGGGAGAAAAATGAGGCTGTCTGCTTTATTACAGCTTTGGAAACTCTGTGGGACAGTTCTACTCTGTCCTGTAGGGTCTCTATTAGTTGTAATCCATTGATGGTATAGTGAGTTTGTTTTTTGGTTTACCATAAATGGAAGGACCAGTCCCTGGAGAAGGCTATCCAGCTTGGTAAAGTGGAGGATGAGTGAAAAAGAGCAAGACAGACCTTCAACAAGATGGATTGGCACAGTGGCTGCAACAGTGGGCTCAAGCATAGCAACAATTGTGAGGATGGCACTGAACCCGGTGTTGTACCCAGGCTGTAAAGGAGAATTTCGGAAGAGAAGAATATGCCAACCCACGACAATGCAAATGCAATAGGACAGTTTATTAGCTAACTTAAGTTAGGGTCTTTGCCCTTACCAGGTCAGTGGCTTAAGCAAAAGACCCCGTACCCCGTTTCTTTCACCAATTTACGGAACAATATGGGGAGGGGCAGCACCAGGGCGAGGGGGTACAGGTGATTGGTTGTTGCTAAGGGATTTAGGGCAGAGATCTAAGATGTTGGGGGACGTAAAGAAACTCCCCCCGGCTCCAAAGTTCACTAAGGAAAATATTATCTAGGGAGGATGCGGCTCAGATATGTGGGAGACTTTCAGGAGTCGAGCAAATCTCTGATACGTGCTGAATCCAGATGGCTTTTGTGATGTGTGCTGAGTTCGGGGGAAGTTCCTTGATACCTGCTGAGACTGGAGGGCAGATAAAGGCCCTAAGGAGTGTTTACAATTACAAAAGTTCTGTTAGCACTACTGACACTAAAAGGTTTCTGGTTAACGATTTTCCTGGAGGCTGCTAGAACTCTGGCTTCAGATTGACTCACACCGGCAGTGTTCCTTCTGTTGTATCTGGGTCACTACTGACTGGAAGGGAGCTCTGGTAGCATAGTGCCTAAGGCATTTGACTGCTAACCAGAAGGCTGGTGGTTCAAACCCCCCAACCACTCCCTGTAAGGAAGGTTGGACAATCTACTATCCGTAGTGATACCGCCTCGAAAACCCAAGGAGGGGTCGTTATGAGTTGGATCTGACTCTACAGCAGTATGTTTGGTTTTGGTTTTGGTACTGACTGGAAGGCATCTAACAGCAATAAATGGAAATTTAGTATCATGTGCCATAGACGATTGCATTGAACTAAGTTCACATGAATCACAAAACAAGAGTTATTACATTTTATTTCCTAAACCAAACCAAACTCAATGCCATCCAGTCGATTCTGACTCACAGCCACCCCTATTAGGTTTCCGAGGCTGCAAATCTTCACAGAAGCAGACCACTTCATCTTTCTTTCCTGGAGCTGATGGGTTCAAATTGCCAACTTTCCAGTTAGGAGCCAAATGCCTTAACCACTACACCACCAAAGTTCCTAAAGATTGTTTCCATCTCTTTGCTATTGTGAATTGTGCTGCAATGAACATGGGTGTGCATATTTATCTCTTGGCTCTCGCTTCTTTAGGATATTTTATCTGCTCACCATTAAAGGCTCTGACAGCCTGCTCTCTCTTAGTTAAAGTGTTAGATGTTAAAGAATTTCTGATACTAAACTGAGACTTTCTCTTGGACATAATCAAAAGGATTAAAGGAAACTGAAAAGGCAATAACTTTTCACACTGCAATCTGTTGTTAGCTGCCATAAAATCCATTCTGACCTATAGAGACCCTATGTATAACAGAACAAAATATTGTACCATCTTCATTGTCATGCCTGACCCCTGTTGTAGCCATTGTGTCAATCCATCACATTGAGGGTCTTCCTCTTTTTTGCTCACCCTCTACTTTTAACAAGCATAAGGTTTCCAGAGACTGGTCCCACCTGATAACATGATCAAAGTAGTGAGATGAAGTCTCACCATCATCACTTCTAAGGAGCATTCTGGCTTGTATTTCTTCCAAGACACATTTGTTCATTCTCCTGGCAGTCCATGTTGTTGTTGTTGTTGTTGTTAAGTGTCGTCGAGTTGTTTCCGACTCATAGCAACCCCATGCACAGCAGAACAAAACACTGCTCGATCC
>NW_006921731.1:1536968-1538256 GCF_000298275.1 Orycteropus afer afer
CTGGGTCCCTGTGTCTGACTGTACTTCTGTCTGGCTTCCTGGCTTTTAATCCCCTTTCTCCTGCTCTTCTGGCCTGCTGCTTTGGGCGTCCCTGAGTTGTCCCTGGGGCTGACTGCTCCTCTGTCCAGGTTCCTGGCTTTTATCCCCTTTCTCCTGCTCTTCAGGCCTGCTACTCTGGGTGGGCCTGAGTTGTCTTTCCTCACCTGTAACCCTGGGGCAGTCCATAGTATATTCAATATTCTTCACCAACACCATAATTCAAATGCATCAATTCTTCTTTAGTTTTCCTCATAATGTCCAGCTTTGGCATGCATGTGAGGCTACCAAAAATACCATGGCTTGAGTCAGACATGCCTTAGTCTTCAAAATGACATCTTTGCTCTTAAGCACTTTAAAGAAGTTGTTTGCAGCAGATCTGCCCAATGCAACACACCATGTAATTTATTGACTGCTGCTTCCATGGGTGTTGATTATGGATCCAGGTAAAAGGAAACCCTTGACAATTTCAATAGTTTCTCCATTTATCAGGATGTTGCTAGTGGTCTAGTTGTGAGGATTTTTGTTTTCTTTACTGCAGTCTGTGTATCCACTGAAATTCAGTCCCATAACAAGGGAAAAACACAACATTATCCTAACAATCACTGACTGCCCATTGAGTGCCAGCCATTTGTGAAGCCAAGTATTGGAATCACACTCCCCTGAGTTCACATCCCAGCTCTAGTTTCAGGTATGCGATGTTGAGCAAGACTCTAAATTATCTGAGCCTTTAATTTCTGATCTTTGAAATGGACATTTTAAAAAGTACTTATGCCATAAAAGTGTAGATTAAAAGTGGGATATAAAAGTGCTCAGTACCTAGCGTAGTAAGCACCCAGCAAATAACAGCACTTGTTATTATTACAAAGCTAAGTATACTGTCCCTGCCTTCCAAATACTCACAGGCTACTCCTAGGCAAGCATCCAACACATTATAGTACAGTGTGATACTGGTGGTAATGGGGCAGGTGGAAGGTGACAGCTGAACCAGAATGAGGGAAAGATTCCCAAAGGAAAAAAAAAAAAAAACCACTGCTGTCAGCTGGGTTCCAATTCACAGTGACACCATATATAGGCCAGGATAGAACTGCCCTATAGGGTTTCTGAGGTTGTAATCTATATAGAAGCAGACTGCACATCTTTCTCTCACAGCTGGTGGGTTCAAACTGCCACTTTTCAGTTCGCAGGTGAACAGTTTAACCACTGCACCCCCAGGGTTTCTTCATAGATTCATAGGAGGGATTGTATATAT
>NW_006921731.1:1538786-1540630 GCF_000298275.1 Orycteropus afer afer
CCCAGTCGCTACTCACCAAAGTAAGAACGTGGAACAATGTTTTTGTATAGTATGGTATGCCAATTGAGCTTGATGTCCCCTGGGACTATGATCCAAGCCCACAGGTCCAACTACTCACTCCCTCTGGGTAGCTGGCTGTGGCCAAGAAGTGACTACAACCTTGCCCCTTGTCAGCTCTACTATATACCTGGGAATTCATATAGCACATACAAATACACTGTCTGAAATAAGTGAAACATTGTCTGCCAACCCTATACATGGTGTTGGGCTCATTCTCCCTGCATAGAAGTATCTAATAGTTCAGCTTGTCCACCCGTCTACCCACCTGTATATCAATGTCAGAACAAATTCGTTTTCCAGACAGCAGTTCATACACATTTTGTCTGTAATTCCCCCCAATGCAACAGCTCTCTTCCCACTTCCTCCCTGGAGTTAACCTCTTCTCTGTGTCCTCTTTTCCTATGCATTCCTGCCCCTTGAGCTGTCTCCCTGTGCACACTGCCCTTCTGCTCTCCCATTATTCATCTCTCCAAGGAGTGTTTCTACCTGATGTAAATATTAGCCCGATATGTCTGTCTATTATTTGGCTGGAAGCCACGGGAGTGAGTTCAATTCCAGACCTGAAGGGTAGCTAAGGGCCATAGTCTCAGAGGTCTCACCAGGCTCTATTAGACCAGTAAACCTGGTTTTGTTTTGTTTTGTTTTTGGTTAGTATTAGAGAGGGACTTTGAAGAAAGACTAAGTTTTCCCTTCCCAACCCTCACTCTAGCTTAGATATAAGATCTCATGCCCATCAAGTAAACAGTGCAGATCTCACATTAGGCAATCCCATTAACTTTGTATTTATTTTGTACCCACTGCCTCTGAGCCCTGGACTCAGTGTCAGAATACCAAATATGCAAGATAAGCCCAGGCTTACTTGTGCATTCTTACTAATCTGTGGTGAACAATTTCACATTTTTTCACCACATTAAAGATTCTGCTTCTAAGTATGGCTGGCATCTGTCTCTCTCATCCCCACAGCACCTTCCTACAGATTCAAAGCCTATTTTCATATTTATATCCCTGACAGGGATGGAGTACCCCATAAGCAAGGTAAGTAGGGGCTTACTTGTGCTTCATTACTAATCAGTAGTGAACAATTTCAAAACATGTGAGACTGCATTGAGGAAGAAAAAGACATAAAGAGGTACATGGGAGGTACAGACAACAAAGATGAACCGTTTTGCATATACAGTACTGCATTGTCAGTGATGACAAACAGTGATGTACAGGTAGACAGATGGGTAGACAGGCTGAATTATCAGGTATGTCTAGGTAGGGGGTAGTGTGCTGATTACCATGTATAGGGTTGCAGACAATGTTCCTATAAGTGTATCTGTATGTGCTGTAAGAATGTCTGGGTATATAGTAGAGCTGACAAGGGACAAGGTTGTGGTGACTTCTTGGTCACAGCCAGGTACCTGGAGGGAGCAAGTAGTTGGACCTGTGGGCTCAGGACCATGGTCGCAGTGGATATCAAACTCAATTGGCATAATGTACTACACAAAAATATTGTTCCACGTCCTACTTTGGTGAGTAGCAACTGGTATCTTAAAAGCTTATGAGTAGCCATTTGGATGCAGTGATGGGTCTCTCCCCATCCACAGCAAAGAAGATTGAAGAAAACCAAAGATGCATGGAAACAATTAGTTTAAGGGACTGGTACACCATCAGTCCATATTACCATGAAACCAGAAGAACTAGATGGTGCCTGGCCACCACTGTCAACCATTCAGAGGGAAATCTATGTAGGAGATCCTGGAAAGAGTGAGAGAAAAATGTGGAACAAAACTCAAAATAAT
>NW_006921731.1:1541635-1543862 GCF_000298275.1 Orycteropus afer afer
TCGCTATGAGTTGGGGCCGACTCAACGGCACACAACAATATAGCCCTAAAAAATGGGTCTAGATAAACCCAGACTTCATTTAAGATCGCCTGCAAATAATGTTTACAAAGACCATTTAAGAGCAAGGAAAAAGTGTTTAGGATATACTGAGTAAATGTGATATCACAGACTATTTTATTCTTAAAGTACATTTTCCATTATACAAAAATAAACATGTAGAGAGGGTTAGAAGAAAATGCACTCCAAAGTTTTCAGATAACTGCCTTTTTTCTTTTTCCCTGTGTGTGATAGTATATAACAAAACATTTGCTATTTCAACCAATTTTACATGTACAATTCAGTGATACTGTGTTCACTATGTTGTGCAGTCATCACCACTCTTTCTTTCCAAAATTTTTCATCACCCTTAAGAGAAATCAGTACCCTTAAAGAATTGCACTCAATGTCATGAAACATAATGCATATACACTGCCAGATGGAAAATGAATTTGCTGTATGAACTTTCACCCAAATCACAATAAAACTTAAAAAAAAAAGGAGAGAGAGAAAGCAAACTCTCCCCATTCCTCCCTCTCACCCCTGGTGACCACTTATAAACTTTAGTCGCTATATACTTCCCTTGTAATTTTGTCATACTAAATTTTCTTTAATGAGGATATACTTTGGCTTAAATTTTGACCAGTCCCTGGGTGGTACAAAGAGTTAAATGATTGACTACCAGCTGAAAGGATGATGGTTTGAACCCACCCAGTGGTGCATTGGAATAAATGATGGTCAGTTCCACGGTCAGATCCTGGCCTTGTTTTGACTGATGATATTGAGCTTTTCCATTGCCTTTTCCCACAGATGTAATTGATTTGATTCTTGTGTATTCCATCTAGTGAGGTCCATGGGTATAGTCACTGTTTATGTTGTTGAAAAAAGATATTTGCAATGAGCCTATATGACTATGAGACCAGAAGAACTGGATGGCTACCAGCTACCAATGTCAACCACTTGGAAGGGGATCTATGTAGGAGATCCTGGATAGAGAAGGAGAACAATATGGACAAAACTCAAAATCATTTGGAGAAATAAAAAAAGGTGTGTGTGTGTGGGGGGCAGGTTTGCTGGTCTGATAGAGCCTGGTGGAACCACTGAGACTATGGCCCCTAGCTGCCCATCAGGTCTGGAATTGGGCCCACACCTGTGGCTTCCAGCCAAGCAGAAGACAGGCATATGAGTTGAACATTTACCTGGGGTGGATACACTCCTTGGAGAGAACAATCATGGGAGAAAGAAGGGCTGCTTATACACTGGGAGACAGCTTAGGGGGCATGAGGGCATGGAGGGATGGACACAGGGAAGAGGTTAACTATCAGGAGGAAGTGGGAGGGGAGCTGTTGAAATGTGGTGAATTGTGCTCAATGTCATGAGACAAAGTACATGTGAACTGCTGTATGGAAAGGGACTTTGCTCTGTAAATCTTCACCCAAATTACAATATAAATAAATAAAAGAAAAAAAAAATATTTGCAATGAATAAGTCGTTGGTCTTGCAAAATTCTATACTGTGGTCTTCAGTGTCATTTTTATCACCAAGGCCATTATTTTCCAACTACCGATGCTTCTTTGTTTCTACCTTTTGCATTCCAATCACCAGTAATTACCAATACATCCTGATTGTATGCTTGATCAACTTCAGAGTGCAGAAGCTGGTAAAAATGTTCAACTTCTTCATCTTTTGCTTTAGTGGTTGGTGCATAAATTTGAATAAAGTAGTATTTACAGGTCTTTCTTGTAGGCATATGGATATCATTCTATCACTGACCGCCTTGTACTTTAGATCTTGAGGTGTTCTTTTTGATTATGAATGTGATGTCATTCCTCTTCAATTTGTCATTCCCAGCACAGTAGACTATATAATTGTCTAATTCAAAATAGCCAGTACTTGTCAATCTCAGCTAATTCCTAGGATATCAATCTTTATGTGTTCCATTTCATTTTTGATGACTTCCAATTTTCCTAGATTCATGCTTCATACATTCTACGTTCCAATGATTGAGTTTGCAGCTGTCTCTTTCCATTTTGAGTCATTCTCCATCAGCAAATGATGATCTCAAAAGCTTTTACTCCATCCATGTCATTAAGATAAACTCTAGTTTGTATTTTGAGGGCCTTCCAACCAGACGGGCTCATCTTCTGGCACTACATCAGACAGTGTTTCACTGCTATTCATAAAGTTTTCC
>NW_006921731.1:1544122-1545930 GCF_000298275.1 Orycteropus afer afer
GATACATTCCTTGGAGAGAACAATCATGGGAGAAAGAAGGGCTGCTTATACACTGGGAGATAGCTTAGGGGGCCTGAGGGTATGGAGGGATGCTGATATTTGAAATATTGGTGCCATAGCTACTATTCTCACAGCAACATACAGGCCACCACAGTATAACAAACTGATGACAAGTTGTAGTATGTGTCAATATAGCTCATTCGATTCTATTGCTGATTGTTGTTGCTGTTGTTGTTGTGTGCTGTCGAGTTGGACCCGACTCATAGCAACCCCTCCTTGGGTTTCCGAGGCAGTATCACTACAGAAGCAGATTGCCCAACCTTCCTTCTGAGGAGTGGCTGGTGGGTTTGAACCGCCAGCCTTCTGGGTAGCAGTCAAGTGCTTTAGGCACTATGCTACCAGAGCTCCCCTATTGCTTATTAGTACTCCACTATACACTCACAACTGAAGGATATTTGTGATTGTTTCCAGTTTTTAGTGATTAAGAATAAAGCTGCTATAAACATTTATGTACAGATTTTTGTGTATGTTTCATTTATCTTAAGTAAATTCCTAGGTAAGTATGTCAAATTTAATGAGAAGTTGCTAAACTGTTTGTCCAGAGTGGCTGTATCATTTTGCATTCCCACTAGCAATAAGCGTACCAGTTCCTTGGCATGCATATCAGCACTTGGAAAAAGGGCAAGATGGCGGCATCTTCTGACCTTCTCTAACTTCACAAAAGGACGATAGAATCACCATCAACAGCCCAAGGCTTAGTCCTTTGAGGCCAGGCATACCACTACCCTCCAGCCTTTTAACCAATTCTGATACAAACCATTCCTCTCATGTTGTTGTTGTTAGGTGCTGTAGAGTCACTTTCGACTCATAGCGACCCCATGCACAGCAGAACAACACTGCCCGATCCCACACCAGCTCCATGATCCTCGCTATACCTGAGCCTATTTTCGCAGCCATCATGTCAATCCATCTCGTTGAAGGCCTTCCCCTTTTGTCGACCTTACCAAGCATGACATCCTTCTCCAGGGAATGGTTCCCTCTGACAACATGGCCAAAGTAGGTCAGATGAAGTCTGGCCATCCTCACTTCCAAGAAGCATCTTGGCTGCACTTCCTCCAGGACAGATCTGTTAGTTCTTTTGGCAGTCCATGGTATCTTCAGCATTCTTCGCCAACACCACAACTCAAAAGCATCAACTCTTCTTCAGTCTTCCTTATTCACTGTCCAGCTCTCACATGCATACAAGGTGATTGGAAATATCATGGCCTGTGACAGGTGCACCTTAGTCCTCAAGGAGACATCGTTGCTCCTCAGCACTTGAAAGAGTTCCTTCGCAGCCAACCTGCCCAGTGCTACACGTTGTCTAATGTCTTGACTGCTGCTTCCATTGGCCTTGATTGTAGAACCAAGCAATGTGAATACTTTGACAACCTCAATCTTTTCTCCATTTATCGTGATGCTGCTTATTGGTCCAGTTGTGAGGAGTTTTGTTTTCTTTATATTGAGATGTAAACCATACTGCAGACTGTGTTCCTCAATATTCATCAGTGTCTCAAGTCATCCTCAGTTTCAGCAAGCAAAGTTGTATCATCAGCATATCTCAGGTTGTTAATGATTCTTCCTCCAATGCTGATGCCACGTTTTTCTTCATATAGTCCGGCTTCTCAGATTATTTGCTCAGCATATAGATTGAATAAGTATGGGGAAAGGATACAACTCTGATGCACTCCCTTCCTGATTTTAAACCATGCAGTGTCCCCTTGTTCTGTTCGAATGACAGCCTCCTGGTCAAGGTACAGGTTCCTCAC
>NW_006921731.1:1546170-1546900 GCF_000298275.1 Orycteropus afer afer
CTCTTCTGAATCCAGTTTGCACCTCTGGAAGTTCTCTGTCAATATACTGCTGCAAACGTTTTTGAATTATTTTCAGTAAGATCTTACTTGCATGCAGTATTAATGATACTGTATGATAATTTCCACATTCTGTGGGATCACCTTTCTTTGGAATGGGTACAAATATGGATCTCTTCCAGTCAGTTGGCTAGGTAGCTGTCTTCCAAATATCTTGACATAACCGAATGAGTGCCTCCAGTGCAACATCCGTTTGTTGAAATCTCAATAGGTATTTCGTCAATTCCCAGAGCCTTGTTCTTCACCAATTCCTTCATTGCAGCTTTGACTTCCTCCTTCAGTAGCACTGGTTCTAGATCATATGCCACCTCCTGAAATGGATGAGTATCTATCAGTTCTTTTTGGTACAGTGACTCTGTGTATTCCTTCCATCTTCTTTTGATGTTCCCTGCATCAATCAATGTTTTGCCTTTAGAATCTTTCAATATTGCAACTTGAGGCTTAAATTTTTTCCTCATTTCTTTCAGCTTGAGAAATGCCAAGCATGTTCTTCCCTTTTGGTTTTATAACGCCAGGTCTTTGCACATTTCATTATAGTAATTGGCTTTGTCTTCTCGAGCTACTCTTTGAAATCTTTGGTTCAATTATTTTATCTTGTCATTTCTTCCATTTGCTTTAGCTATTCTCCACTCAAGGGCAAGTTTCAGAGTCTCTTCTGTCATCCATTTTGGTC
>NW_006921731.1:1547625-1570181 GCF_000298275.1 Orycteropus afer afer
ACTAATGCCGAGGATATCAATCTTTATGGATTCCATTTCATTTTTTACAACTTCCAATTTTCCTAGATTCATACTTCGTACGTTCCACGTTCTGATTATTAATGGATGTTTGCTGCTGTTTCTCCTCAATTTGAGTGGTGCCACGTCAGCAAATGGAGGTCTCAAAAGCTTTACCTTATCCATGTGAGTAAGGCTGATTTTACTCTGTAATGCAGCTCTTTCCCAGTCCTACTTTGAGAACTTCCTAAGTAAGCTAAGTGACTCCCTCGCATGGCACTATTTCTCTGCTCGGTTCAGAAATTTGTTGCAACGGCCACACAGAACTCACAGAAAATACTCATGGTTATGGGGTGTTTACTAGGGAAAACAGGCTACAATTCAGATTCAGGAATGCTCTCAGGATACAATTCTTCCATCAGGACAGTGCCCTTGCTATGCCCTCAGGCATGCCTCTATGGCCCTTGGCCTGGCCTCTGCCCCACTTGGGCAAGTGTTACAAAGCTCTTTTAGCTCTGCTGATAGGGACACCTAGGTGTACCCCACTCTGCCAGCAAACTGCCTGCCCAAAGGCATTAAGCATTTTCACTCTGTGGGCCAGCAAGTCCACCAGTCTGTCTCAGGTCTCTTGGTTCTTCAGCCAGTCATCTGTCTGTCAAGGTGTAGCACAGGGATCTCAGGTCCAAAGATGTGGTCCACTCCATCTCTTCTCTCTTGATGGCAGTGACATCCCCCCTTCTGTCTCTAGGAAGGCTCATTTTAAGCTTGACAGAATGATAAAACTAATCCCCACATTAGAATCTCATACATCTTATTTGCATGGTCCCACCTAGTAATCTGGTGGGAGTCACACAGGCTGGTTAGAAAAGCCATACCAAATAATTCACTACATCACAGCACTTTTATTTTCTGATTTTTAGCCATTCTAATAGATGTATAGCAGTATCTTGTTGAGGTTTTAATCTGCATTTCCCTAATTACTCATTCAAGGAGCTCAGGTGGCATAGTAGGAATTTGGCTGCTAACCAGGTTGGCAGTTCAAACCCACCAGCTACTCCACAAGATTCATAGCTTCGGAAACCAATGGGAGTCACTGAGTCAGAATCGACTCAATGGCAGTGGGTTTAGTGAGTGAGTGAGGTTTAGTATTTTTTCATGAGTTCATTTGGTATCATTTTATCCTCTTTGAAGCGTGTTCAAATTTTTTGTCCATTTTAAAAATTGAGTTGTTTTCTAATTGAGTTTTGACAATTCTTTATGTTTTTATCCAGGACATTTTTAAAACTGTGATTTGGGTGAAAGTTCACAAATTCATTTTCCATACAACAGTACATACACATTGTATAATGACACTGAGTGCAATCCCTGCAATGTAACAGTTCTCTTCCCACTTCCTCCCTGTGCTTTTCTCCCATGTCCCCCCATTGCTCTGCATTCCTGCTAGCTCCCTGTGCAAATACTGCCCTTCTGATCTCCCATGGATGATTGTTCCAAGGAGTGCACTTACCTGGTGTAAATGTTCACCTTGCAGATTATTGTTGGCTGAAAGCCACAGGTGTGAGTTCCAGGTCTGAAGGGTGACTAGGGGCCATAGTCTCAAGGTTTCACCACTCTATTAGACCAGTAAGCCTGACCATTTTAATAATTTTGTTTTGTTCCACATTTTTCCCCACTCTATCCAGGTTCTCCTATTCTGATCCCTTTCCAAGTACTTGACAGAGGCAGCTGGGCATCATCTAATTCTTCTGGTCTCAGGATCACGTAGGCTGAAGTTCCCATGGTCCACTAGTCCCTTGGACTAATTGTTTCCATGCATTTTTTTTTTCTTCATTCTCCTTTGCTCCAGATGAGACCAACTGATGCATCTTAGATGGCCAGTTGCAAGCTTTTAAGACTCCAGTCACTACTCACTAAAATAGGATGTAAAACAATGTTTTTGTGTAACATGTTATGTCAATTGAGCTTATTCAGGACAATTGTTAATGCGTTGCAAACAGTTATGTATTATACTAGGAAAAACAAAAAATTAAAAAAAGAGTAACTAAAAACTTGATTTCTGTGGATAATAAAATTTTTTCCTATGATATATTCCTTATGTAAAGTTGGTATCATATTGTTCCTGTGTGGTATCTTCTTTTCCTGCAAATGTCATTTTGGTGTCCTTTGGGTTGCTTATGAACATACAGTGAATGATAAGACTGTAAACTCCATGAGAATAGAAATTGTGTTTCTCACCATTTTATCTCCAGTGCCTCACACATAATAAAACATTTAATTCTAATAAATATCTCAGGCAAAATGTCTGTGAAAGCCAAACTGAATTACTTACAATTCATTAAATTGGAGCACTATTACTATTTTAAAAGATTCTATTAATCTTTTTTCACTTTATAACATACTTATCTCTTATGTTTACTCTTAAAATAACACTGGATTTGTCATATTGAATGAGTTCAGATTTGAGAATAAAAGGAATAATCTCAATTCAAAAATCTGTGGTAAGTATATGGAAATTTTTTGCATTATTTTTGTAATTTTATTGTAAGTCTGAAAATTACTTCACAATAAAATTGTTATTTTTAAAATGTGATTGTCGGGGCTATGGATCCTTAATACTGAAAGCATACATATGAAGGTACAAAACCAACCATACATTTAGTAATCTCAACAAGCGCAAAGGTGCAAAGGAAACTTTGCCCCAGACTTTTCCAAACACAAAGACTGGTATACCACATTCTGTTCTGACTGACCAATGGACATCACTTCTGACAATTATCCTTTTGCTCTCTTAAGTTGTCAAAAAGACCCAGGGAGAGACTAGTAGAGGGCTAGCACGGTACCTTTACTTCTTTTCACTTCTGAAACCTAGGTCAAGCTTGGTTTTTAAAAAAGATTGAAAATTGCTTTATTATTACAAGATGTGCATTCATACCTGGGTTCACCAGTTCAAACACTTTTAGTTTTTGTATAAATATTTGAATTAAACCAAATTACTGGGTAGAAAACATTTCCAAGCATAATTGTTCCCTTGCAGGTTCCTATGGATGAGAACAGGTTTCTTCTATTTAGCTCATTTTCCATTCATGTTAGAAAACAGCCCTTCAGAATTACTTTTAGAAATCAAAGATTTCAGGAGGAAAAGAGAGGCACAATGGGGTAACTTCCTTATACTGTCTAACCAAGGAGGAAAAAAATTCCAATTTTTCATTATATTGAGGCAACTGAGAACAATTTGAATTCAGACAATCTGGGTTCAGTTAACCTCTCTGAAGCTCAAAGTTTCCTTATAATTCAAATCAAAATGCCTGTCCTGTCTGACAGAACCCAAAGAGTTTGTTGTTGGATTCAAATGTAGAATTGTATTAATCGGATTCAGTAGCACCTCTCCAGCAGAGCTGTTGCACCTCATGGTATATAATATGCTGTTAGCTGCCGCTGAGTGGGGCCCCATCAACACATGGTGACTCAATGCACAATGGGATAGGTCCAGTGTGATCCAAAAGGATCTCATTGGTTGACTTCCAGAAGTAGATCACCAGGTCCTTCTTGCTAACGTCTTATTCTGGAAGCTCCACTAGAACCTGTTCAGCATCAAGCAACATGTAATCCTCCATGACAGATGGGTGGTAGCTGCACTTGAGGTGCAGACATCAATAAATAGTAAAACAGGTGTAAGAAAGTTCAACAAAGTTCTGTTTTTTGTTCATGATGACTGATGATTTTTAGGAAATGTCAAAACGTTAAAAAAATCCTGTCAACATCTTAGTTTTATAATAAGGACTAAACATCTTAATATGAAAGAAAATCGATTCAACAAGCCTAGATTAAAATGTATAGTGTAACGTTATCATTCAATCAAAGTAAAATGTTAGTATTCTACAACTGTAAATGCCTAAATTCAAGTGACATCTTGGGGAAAAAATTAATAGTGGTTTAGTGCACCACTATTTATGGACTGCAATGAGCTGGAAGCAAAGATCTATGTGACTTGCGAGTAAATAACCAGTTCCTGGAGCCTGACCAAACAAGGCTTTTCAGAAAGGAGATGAAGCTGCTTCTTTTGGCTCCAGAAGCATCTCTCTAATCCAGAGTGCTAAAGTTGATTAAATTCTTTAGATAAAACATCCAGAAAATACAACATACAGTGAACTCCTCAGAGAAAGAAAGCTGGGAAAGTGAAACTAGACAGCAGAGACAATCCATGTGAAGTATTTGCCCAACACAGGAAAGAAAATGCATCACACCTTCTTTACAAAAGGGATGACAATGGTCAGGAGGCATATCATACTAAAATAGGTGTGCAACTGTTTAAATGATTTAATGTGAAAAGGTTTATATACAGAATGAAACTTTGTTTTGGTTACCAGGGGTAAGGGGAGAGAGAAGGGAACACTGCAAAAATAAAGTATTTAATGTGAGTATACGGAAAGGGAATGAGAAAGGAAGTTTCAAATTTGGTCATACCACATTTGGAAGTAGCATGGTTACAGCAGTCTGTAAGTCAGATAAGTCGGGTTCAAATCCTAGCACCTCACATACTTTGACTCTGGGCAAGTTTTCCTCTCTGAACTATCTTGTTTCTTCACCTATTACACAGAGATAATACCACCTACCTCATAGGGCTTGAGGATTAAATAAAATAAAGTATGGAAAGCTCTCAGCACATTGTAATACTCAATAAATTATAGACGACATTAGCTATATATCCTTAAGAGCGCCAAGGCCATCTCTGAAAAAGAGGGCAGTAACAAAGGAAAGCACTCTGACACACACACCTTCAAGTTCCACGTAAGATAAAGGAGGCTGGGTTCACTAGCTTCCCATATGAAATGGGACCTGTTGCTCTCTTTTTAATTCTGCAATGTGTTTTTATTTAGGCCACTAGCATTAGAAACATTCATTACTTTGATACCAATAAATTAGTAGATTAATATCTACATGACCATAAACATTTATTGAGCATTTTCACATGTAAACTCATGAAAAGCAGCACTTTTCCTCCTATTTCAGTTACTATCACTTCTACTCCTGTGGTCTTTGCACACAGCAGGAACTCAATGAATATCTGAATGAATACTTCTGAAGTTCAAGTTTTAGGTTGTCTGGTGCTGGTTTTAAAACTAACTGCACAGCACCTGACAACCTAAAACTTGAACTTCAGAAATATTTACTTCCTCACTGCAGAAAGGATAGGGAAGGTATTACAAATAATGTACTCAAGTGATTGTAAAAGCACTCTAAAGATTAACTCAATTATGTTCCAAACAGTACTTATTGTAAATAAAGGATGCCAAAGTTTTGTCTCCATTGCAATGTCTTATTTTTAAATGAAGGCATTATTTTAAATGGCCTTCCAAAGGTCGGAGCAGGGATTCTAAAAGGCTATGACAGTGCAAAGCAGCCTGAGCTCTACAAGTCAGTTCAATTGGTGAGCCACACCTTGCTTTGAGTAGGAAATGCAATCTGTATAGCGGTGAATTAATATATACAGAGCCTAGTGAGTCTGTGTGACTGAAACAGAGATTTTGTATAGGGGATAAGCTTGAAGAAGTAGGTGGGCACAAGTTTGTAGTAAACTTTGAACACTGGAATAAAAAGTTTTAGACTTTGGTAATTTAACTATTTGCTTTTCAAAGGAAGTGGAAATTTAGCTTGTACCTTATAAAATAATAGTCTGCTCTGTACTGTGGTTAAATTGTGAGAATGCTAGTATTTCAAAAGACTGTAAGCACCAGCCTGATTCAACTCTGGACCTTTTATTAAGAGTTTAAGGTGCTTACACAGTGAGCACTTTAAATTATCTGCTGAATGACCAAATGATTCCCAAGATTAACTAGTCAGCTGGAAGTCCAAACATGAGGGCTTGGGCTGGTTAGCCACCTAGGCTTCAAATCGAACAGCTACATCTGTAAGTTTTATGTTAGAATAATTCCACACATCCTTTTTCTTTGGAATAGGTGAGTCCCATATTTCACTCCTCTCCCCAGCACAATCACAGCAGTCAGAGAAGGTTAGGGAATTTATTAGGGAAATATGAGAGGCAAAGACACCCCAGGTGACAGAGAGTAAACTTTGAAAAAGTCCCTTCAAGTCAAGTGGGGGCCTGACCTTGACCTCCCCAAAAGGACAAGAAATTGGAAGGTTACCAACAACATTCTCTGCCAGCCACCTTGCCAGGGCATGAGTGACTCAGATAGGACTATCCTCACTCCCCACCAAAGGTGGGGGAGGAGACAAAGACTGTTTATAGAAACAGAGGCATGGAGAACTGTAAGGAAAAGTCTGAGAAAGAGAGATGGGAAGGACCTTACAAAGAATCCCAGGGTTTTGGCTCTGAGCGCCTCAAATACATTGACAAGTAGTTCAATAAAATGTCACTGAAAAGGTAAAGTATCTAGAGTCTCCAAGAGTCCCCCTGGACTTCTCCCCACGTGCCACATCATACCCTAGATGTACATGGCAGAGCCCAAAGGCCACACTTTTGAAAAAAGAAAAACAAGAATAAGCCCTGTTGCTCTGTAAGGAGAGAAGGAGCTGAAGGCTGCTGGGCCTTTCCCACGTGGGCTTTGTTCTGTGAAGTGACTTCCCAGCAGCATCATATCACAGGTCTAGGTGAGAGTCTCACCTTTTGTCACCTGTCAAAGGAAAATGGACATTTAGGTAAATTCAAAAGGATTAACCCAAAACCAAACTCACTGCCGTCGAGTCGATTCAACTCATAGCAACCCCTCTTTGGATGTACAAGGCAGAATCTCTATGCAAGAAGATTGCCCAATCTTCCTTCCGAGGAGGGGCTGGTGGGTTTGAACTGCCCACCTTCTGGTTAGCAGTCAAATGCCTTAGCATTATGCCACCAAAGCATTCCTCAAAAGAATTAGAGGAGTCCAAAATGATCTTTTAGATCCTAGGGAGGCAGCAGGGAGTGGCAAAAATGAGCATAGCTTTGGAGTCATAGACCTGGTTTAAATTTAGGTGAGGTATTTTACTTCTCTAAGCCTATTTTCAAATGAACTATCTACTTTCAGCGTTGCTTAAACAATAATAGGAAATATACATTCTCCCTGGGATAGCCCTTGCTTAACCTGAGGAAGCCCCTTGCCCATCATACTCACCCGGGCTTCAATGTATTCTATTCTCCGTTCAAGGGCTGTCAATTTCTCATTTAGCGTTGCGAGTCTTGAACGACAAGACATATCTGGTAAAAGGAGACTGCTGTTCAGGATTAAAGTCACTCCAGACATAGACACACACACCCACTAAGCTGAAAAAGAGGATGTGATACATCATGCAGAATACAAATAGGGAAGGGGGACAAAGTAGGGAAGAAGGGGGCAGAGCCAGAAGTATTTTAGAAACACACTGCTTAGAATGGATCTGCTGAACATACCACCAAGTGTGGCAGGTGGATAATGGCCTTCCAAAGATATGAGACATGCCTTAATCCCAGGAACCAATAAATATGTACCTTACATGGCACAAGGGACTTTGCATATGTCATTAAGGTTGAGAACCTTGAAATAAGGAGTTTATCCAAGTGGACCCAATGTAATCACAAACCAACCAAAGACACTGCCACGGAGCCAATTCCAATGTGTAATGACCCTATAGAGTAGAACTGTCTCCACAGAGTTTCCAAGTCTGTAAATCTTTATGGAAGCAGACTGCCTCATCTTTCTCCTGCACACAGAAGTCCTTAAAAGTGGAAGAGGACTAGAGAGATGAGACAGAATAAGGAGGAAAGATTTAAAGCATGAGAGGACTTAGCCTGACATTGTTGCCTTTGAGGATGGAGGAAGGGGACCATGAGCCAAGGAATGCAGAAGACCTTCAGGAGCTGAGAATGGACCTCAGCTGACAACCACTGGAACTCCAGTTCTACAACGGCAAGAAACTGAATTCTGCCAACAATGAGCAACAAACAAATCCTCCCCTATCTAGAGCCTCCAAAAACTGATGCAGTCCTGTTGACACCTTGAATTCAGGTCAGTGAAGAATGGGTGTCAGACTTCTAACCTACAGATGTTAAATGTAGTTGTTTAAGCTGTTGTTTGTGGTGATCTGTCACAGCAGCAATACAAAACTAATACACCAAGACTTTGCAGATGGAGATTTGTTAGTAGGCAAACTAAGAGTTTCAAGACAGAGACAAGAGGAAGAAAACAATCTCAAGAGAGAGGCCAGTATTTAACGTTTCATTAGCATTTGTATAGACATTTTAGAGCTAGAGAACTTGGAGAACATCAAATACCCTGTGGAACCCACATACCATCTGTGGAAAACAGTCAAATTTTCCTTTCATCCTCTACCTTTTCCAATTTTCTTTCACCATCTTGCCTAAAATGAAACCTAGATTTCCTCTAAAAACATCTTTTTCTCTAACAGAAGCACCTAGACTACTGTTTCTCCAAATACTCTCAACACACAGGAGAAAAAGGTATCTAGGCATGATAATTGTTTCCTACTATCCCCTCCAACAATGTTTTTCAGTCATCCCTCAATAACCTCCACTTTTGAAGTCTAAAATACCTGCTCTCCACTCTCCCACTCAATGATTTTAACACTTAGCTGCCAACCACCTGCCTTTTCATCTCTTCTCTGGCTGTTATGCAAAAAGCACTGTAGCATCCATTTTCACAAATTTTTCTACACCCCAATCTTGTTTCAAGCTTCATTGTATGTTTAAATCTTACTCATCTTCCCTGTATAAACAGCTATCCTTTAAGACTTAGTTCAAATTACACCTCTCACAGATTGTGCTTGATGAATATAATTTTCCCTCTTCTGTATTTACATAAACATTAATGTATGAATTTCTCATTTGTAAGTTATTTACGTACTCAGTCTTTTGGCTCTCTTTGGATAAAGATTTTAAAAACAGAATATTCATCACAATTACTTATGATAGTGTAAAACAGAAAATGACTTAAATGCCCATCATTAGAGGAAAAGTTGGATAAAATATGACCTATCTATGGTGGTGCAAATGGTTTACGCTCAACTATTAACCTAAAGGTTGGCAGTCTAAATGTACCCAGTGGTGCCAGGGAAAAAAGATCTGGTCTTCCTGTTCCCATAAACATTACTAGCAAGAAGCTCTTATGGAACAGTTCTACTCTCTAACACATGAGGTCACCATGAGTCTGAATTGACTTGGCAGCAATGGGTTATGTAGGAACTATTACCAAAGATCATGAAGATGGCACAGGACTAGCAACATTTCCATCTGTTATACAAAAGGTCGCCATGAGTTGGGGCCAATTCATTGGCAATTGATAACAATGAGGAAACTATTAAAAATAGTCATTAATCAATTCCTTAAAAAATTAGAAATAGAAATACCATTTGATCCAGCAATTCCATTACTAGGTATATAGCCTAAAGAAGTGAGAGGCAGAACATGAATAGATATGTGTACATCCATGTCCATCGTAGCACTATTCACAATAGCAAAGAAATGGAAACAACTTAAGTGCCCATTAACCAAGGAATGGATAAACTAACTGTGGTACACAACACACACAATAGAATACTATGCAACCCTGAAGAATAATGTAGATGCTCCAAAACCAAAATCCACATAATATAGATGAACTTGGAAGACACTAAGCTGAGTGAAATAAGTCAATCGCAGAAGGACAAATATTGCATTAGTCCACTATTGTAAAATGTAAATACATATATATATATACACACCAAAGATTAATAGTTACCAGGGATAGGAGGGACGGGGAAAGGGGACACTTTTGTTTGCAGGGCATTGAGTTGATTCTAATGGTGGTGGAATATTTTGGAAAAGGATAGCAATAATGGTGGCCCAACATGAAAAATGTCATCAATGTTCGTGAGATATAAACGGGGAAGTTGTTATGTTGGCGAATGTCTTATGTGTTTTCACCACAGTGAAAATAAAAAATAAAATAGCCATTCAAAATTACAACTTTGAATACTACTTAATGACATGGAGAAATATTCATGCTATAAAGCCAAGTGATATTTATGTACTAGTAATTTATAATTTACTTAAACGTTTGTTTCCCCACTATAATGAATTAATCAAAGGCAGGTACTACCTTTTACTAATCTTTATAACCTTTGCTTCTTACCTGGCATGGAAATGTCTATTGGAAAAATGATTCTGTTATGTTAGTGGAACAAAAGATTGACTCTAGTGTGACTACCCATATTTTTACAAGTGAGGAAACCAAGGCCTATATAAGTTGAGGGCCCCACTTGGGTCACTGATGGGATAAATGAACAGCAAAGCTGAGTTCAGGAACCAACTGCCTCCCTCATTGACCAGGATGGTAGTATTTCCAATCATACTGTCCCACCACTGCTTCTGAGTCTATGGGGCTGTCATTCATTCTCCATGGCTTTTAAAATCTGCTTATAGCCCAACTCTTCCACTTACTAGGTTTTTTGTTTGTTTCCATATTATTCTTTATTCTTTCTCATTCATCCATTTAATTGCTACTCTTTACTATTATTTTAAAAAGCTTTATTGATATATAATTTATATAACATAAAGTTCATCTGCTAAGAGTACACAATTCAGTTGTTTTTAGAATATTTACAGAGTTGTGCAACCATCACCAGAATCTAATTTCAGAACATTTTCATCATCTCAAATGAAATTTTGTTCCCATCAGCAGTTACTCCTCATTCCCCTCAGCCCTAGCAACCATAATCTACTTTCCATCTCTATCTCGATGATTTTACTTATTCTGGACAGTCTTTGTTATTCGTTTTAAAAATCTGCTAGTGCTATTTCTTCTAACTCCCAGGTCTAACTTGAGTATGAGCACCTCAGTACCTACCTTTTCCTGGGGACAATGCCACTTCCTGTCAGGCCTGCCCAACAGGACCAAATCTCCTTCTTTGAGTATCTGAAAGCTCAAAGGCACATCATGTACGCTATCCAGGAAGAGCATGAATGTTATCACTGATGATCTGTCACTTCCCATAAAAAGAAACATGCCAAAATTATGTGTGTATGTGTGTAGTGGGGATGAGAATTCCTTCGTGGTTATCTGTTCTGGTAGCATGCTGTCAATCTGGTAATGAATCAGAATCCAAGAACAACACTATGCTACTGCCCAACAAAGATTAAGCACAGCTCAGAAATATAAAATGTTTAACTCCAGAAACCTTAATCATATTTCAGACTCCATTAAGTAACATACTAGTTCAAATAAACAATGGGAAGCATTCAGCAGCTGGATAAATCTGAAATCACAGTGTAGTTGTATGTACATTATTGACAGATTTTAACTAAAAATGTCAGTCCTTGTCAGGGTGCTTGATGCATCACTGTGGCTAACAAAAGCTAGATGCTAGATGGCACCAACTCTTCTACTGCACATAACCTTGGCACTACAAAAATTAACAATGCCTTTCTTCTTCTTTTTTTTTATTGATTGGGGTGAAAGCTCACCCAGTAAACTGATACACATCTTGTCTCATGAAACTGACTGCAATTTTCCACAATGTAACACCTCTTCCTACTTCCTCCCCATAGTTACCTCTTCCCTGTGTCCTTCCCACCTTTCTAATTGTTTTTGCAGGAAATTCTTATATTTGCAGTAAGATTCTAAATTTCTTAAGAGTGAGTATTGTGTCCATTTATTCTTATTTATTCCTTTCTCACATTATACGACACACAATAGGCATGTTGGCTTAGTATAGAAACTAAGATGTTAAAATAGCCACATTCTGTTTTTTCCTTACACTTTTATATACATTCTGAATCTTATACAATGAACATGTACTAGCTTTACAATCGGGAAAAAATTATAAAAGTAAAAAGCTATGATCTGTGACAATATATTTTTAGAAACATCACTAAGTCCAAAGTACAGAACATGCCTAGTGTTAGGGTGTTGTTACTGCAGTTATGATCTGTTTTCTCAGGTTTAGCTGGTCCTCCAACCCTGAAAGAGAAAACCAAAGAGATTGTAACTCTACTCTCACCAGCTGCAACCACAAGGAAAGAGTCATTCAGGAAGTCATTAGCACATATGCACACCTATGTTCATTACAGATGATTCAAAATAGCAAAAACATAAAACAACCAAAGTGTCCATCAATGGCTGAACAGATAAAATGTGGTACATGTATACAATGGACCAGAAGGCTGGTGATTCAAACCCACCAGCCACTCCTTGGAAGGAAGACTGGGCAATCTATAATCGATCTCCATAGAGATACCGCCTCAGAAACCCAAGGAGGGGTTGCTATGAGCCGAGCTGACTCAATGACAGTGAGTCTGGTTTTGTTTTTATATACAATGGAATATTAACTACAAAGAATAATGAGTTTATGAAACATCTTATAACATGGATAAACCTAGAGGACATTATACTAAGTGAAGTATATCAATCATAGAAGGGAAATAGTATATGGCCTCACTTTTATGAAGTCCAGAAAAGGTATACATATAGAAAGAAACATTCTTTGGTGTTTACCAGGGATGAGAGTAGAGGGAGGAGAATCACTTTCTAGATCGTAGACACTTGTTTTTGGTGATGGGAAAGGTACTACCTAATATGGGTGAAGTCTGCCCAACCTGATGAAGGTAAATGAAGACACTAAGAAGACACTTACGCAAGAGTAAGGCACAAAACTAGTAAATGCTATAATATAAAATTTTGTAATAACAATAAAACAACTAAAAAATGTGCATGGTTACACAGGCAGACATGTAGGCACATATGTATACAGGAAGGTACATGTGAGTATATGGGGGTATGTGCCTAGGTTTATCTGTAAACAAACCAAACTCACTGCCATCAAGTCGATTCCCTTTGGGTTTGGTTTCCAAGGCAGTAAATCTTTACAGAAGTTGGTTGCCCAGTCTTCCTTCCACAGAGAGGCGGATGGTTTTGAACCACAACCTTCTGGTTAGCCTTAGGCACTACGCCACCAGAGATCCTTCAGGTCTATATGTATATGCATGTTTATGTGTGCTGCATGTATATTCATATCTATTTCTGTATATCTATATTTATATATATAATTAAGCACATTAAGGGCACAGTTACAGAGACTTCCTAGACATATCCAAACACCTTTAGGGATTGGTTTACTGAGTTTAAAGGCTTGGGACTATAGTCTAGTGAGAAAACTCAGTCAAACTGGCATAATATAGTTCATAAAGATAATGTTTTATGTCCTAGTTTGGTGAGTAGTGTTCGAGGTCTTAAAAGCTTGTGAGCAGCCATCAAAGATATAACTATTGTCTCTAACCGTTTGGAATAAAAGAGAATGAAGGAAACCAAAGACTTAAAGAAAAAACTAGTCCACAGGACTAATAGGCCACACAAACCACAGCCTCATCTAGCTCGAAATCAGAACTTGATGGTGCCTAACTACCACGATTGACCTTTCTGAGCCGGGGCACAATAAAAGGTCCCAGACAGAAAATGAGAAAAATGTAGAACAAAACAAAACGCATTTAAAAAAAAAAAAAAAAAAAAAGCCAGACTACTGGGCTGATAGGGACTAAAGAAAGACCTACCTAAGATACCAGGAGCTCAGGTAGCATAGTGCCTAAGGCACTTGACTGCTAACCAGAAGGCTGGCGGTTCAAACCCACCAGCCACTCCTCAGAAAGAAGGTTGGGCAATCTACTTCCGTGGGGTCGCTATGTGTCGGGTCCAACTTGAAGGCACGTAACAACACCACCACCTAAGATACCCTCTGGACTAGGAACTTAAGTCACTCCTAATGGTAACCTTTCATCCAAATAACAGACTGACTTATAAAACAAGTAATTATCACCTGTGAGTACTGTACTCCCTTAAATAATCAACTATATGAGACCAAACAATCAACATTTATCCTAAAACAAAGATGAGAAGCTAAGGAGAGGGAAGTTAGAGTAATGGAAACAGAACAAACAAAATGGAAATGAGAATGTTGACACATTGTAGAAAATGTAACCAATGTAATGCAACAATCTGTACAAAAATTTAAAAATGGGAACCTAATTTGTTGTATAGTTTTACCTAAAACACAATTTAAAAAGAAAAGAAAAATACATATACATTAGTTATCTTGGGAAACCAATATTAAAAAAAAAAAAAGTCATTAACTATTGGAAAAAGTTTCCTCTCCGAAGCATATGGCCTCTGCAGACTCTGTGGTCAGAATGAGGCTTGTCAACATTGCTGCCATTTTCAGAGCTCTAGGTACTCCCTCAAACAAACTGCTACTAAATTTTTCCACCACGGAGCTCTGGTAGCATAGTGGCTAAAGCACTTGACTGCTAACCAGAAGCCTGGTGGTTCAAACCCACCAGCCACTTCTCGGAAGAAAGGTTGGGCAATCCTACTTCCATAGTGATACTGCCTCAGAAACCCAAGGAGGGGTCGCTATGAGTCGGGGCTGATTCGACGGCACATAATAACAACAACAACAACAGGTCCTCAAACAAACTGCTACTGAATTTTTCCACCACCAAATCATTATTATAAACACAATACAAGTCCTGCAGATTAATATCAGAACTGACGAGTCATGCTAAGGATTTAGAAAAGGAAAATATATCCTGTACACTATCATCCTAAATCATTCAACGCCAAGACAATATATTCAAGCCTATCCTATGATTCATCAGTTTCTCAGCCTGTGTCTAAACTCTTGTGTTGTGGTATTGTCATTCATCAGAAACTTGTCTCAGTTATATCTAATTTCTAAGTCAAACTACTGTATTTTTTTAAATCTTGCTTCCTAATCGTTCTTCCTTATTTGTAATTAAAATTGTTCTTTATTTAAAAGGACTAATTTCACTTTCTAAAATCTTCGAAAACCTAGAAATTATTCTAAACATTAGACCATTACTATCACTTTTAGGAAAAATAATGGCTTAAACTAAGGAAAGCCATTTCTTTTGGCTTCTAAGAATTAGGATTCTGGTTATCTACTATCTCAGCTTAGGAGCTCTGGTAGCATAGTGCCTAAAGCATCTGACTGCTCACCAGAAGGCTGGTGGTTCAAACCCACTAGCCACTTCTCAAAAGGAAGACTGGACGATCTACTTCCATAGTAACATCTCCTTGGAAACCTAAGAAGGGGTCACTATGAGTCGCATCCGACTCGATGGTAATGAGTTTTTTTTTTTTTTAATTGTCTCAGCTTAGGACTTGTTGGAAATACCAAATTTAAAAAGTCTTTATTCTCTATCTGATCACAAAATGTGATTCATACACTAAAAAATCTCACAGCAAGTATTTTCTTGCATATAAAAAACAGGGCACCTCTGTGCAAATCCTAAACTCAAACCCTTCAATTTTCAGTGAGTCCTAAGTCTTGCCCACTATAAATTTAGTGGGTGTGATATTCCAAGACTTAATGTCAAAGATAAATGTAGGTAAACAAAATGTTTATTAATACAATTCCATGCTCAGAAATGAAGTTATTACATTAACTGGGATCCAATTTTTGGGGACTGGGATGGGATGCTAGAAAGGAGCTCTGGTGGTGCAGTGGTTAAGGCATTTGGCTGCTAACCAAAAGGTCTGAGGTTTGAACTCACCAGCCACTTAGCAGAAGAAAGATGAGGTGGTATGTTTCCATAAAGATTTACAGTGCTGGACACCCTATGGGGTAGTTCTTCTCTGTCCTATAGGGTTACTATGAGTTGGAATCCACTTGATGGCAGTGGATTTGGTTTGGTTTTTTGGGGAATGTGAGAGAATCATTTAAATTTTTAAACAGTTCTACCTTGACTTAAGGAGCTCTGGTAGCATAGTGCCTAAGGCACTTGACTGCTCACCAGAAGGCTGGCAGTTCAAACCCACCAGCCACTCCTCGGAAGGAAGGTTGGGCAATCCTACTTCCGTAGTGATACTGCCTCGGAAACCCAAGGAGGGGTCGCTATGAGTCGGGGCCGACTCGACGGCAAAACAACAACAACAACCTTGACTTGTTAGTTTAGATATTTTACTGTTGAACTGACATTCTTAATACTTTGCTTAAATATTCTGTTTATCAAAAATTAAGTCTCACCCAATAAACAAAATATTTTAATTCTGCTAACAACCAAGTTAAAACTCAGTGTCAGTAATTTTTCTGACTACTTTCACTGCCTCTCCTGATAAAGCCAAAATCTCAAAGCTTTGATTCTGCCATCATTCCATCCTCCCTTCTCACTGCCACTCAGTCAATTCTGACTCATAGCAACCCCCACTGGGTTTCTAAGGCTGTAAATTCTCTAAAGAAGCAGACTGCCTCATCTTTCTTCCACAGAGCAGCTGGTGAGTTCAAACCACTGACATTCTGGTTAGCAGACAAATGCCTTAACCATTATACCACCAGAACCCCTTATCCTTCCCCTAGCACAGATTTTGGTTTTTCTTAGCCTCTCCTCTAAGGGAATGTTATGAATAAAGAATGCTATGAAGAACTTGCCCACAAAATATTTCAGCTCTCTAGAAAAGCAGGAAAAACCAATAATATAAACAAACATTGAAAGAGTCTGTACAGAACTTAAAGAAAAAGGAGAAGTTCAGCCTATATAACTAGCAGAGTAAACAGGTGAGTATTTCTGAAATGTTTACAGTTTGTTATTAAAACCAATTCATCTAACTCCTTTGAATTTGTGTTTTCCTGATTCCAAATCCATTTATCTTCTCCACTAAATCATACTCCTTACCTTACATTCCTTAAAAAAAAAAAAAAAAAAAAATTAAGGATATATGAAATCTAAGCTTTTTCTTGCCTACCATTTCCTGTTACAACCTTTATAGAAATATGTGTCTGAATAGGTATCACTGATAAACACATTTATACTATTATCTTCTAATTAATTCTACCTTCACTCCCATTCCCCCACAAGTGAGAAAATCCACCATATTAAGAAACATCGAGATGACAGTCCTATACACCTTGTATGTAACTATTTTAACATAAAAAAACAATGTTCTGCTTTATTCTGAAGTCATCATTATTTCATCTTCAGGATTACAAATTTCTTGAAGGCAGAAGTGATGATTCTGTGTCCCCTGTAGGAGCTTTGTAATGAGATCTAGTGTCTCTTGCTAATGCTGCCACACCTTGCTCTGTCACTTTTGTACTCCTTAGGAATCATCACTCATTTAGACAGAAAATAATTCACTTAAACATCTTTGTTCTACAGATCAGTTTTCCCTCATTAATCTTAACTTTGCAATGTTGCTTAATCAATAGAACTAAAGCACACTAGCTGGAAAAAGAAAATTAAATGTCATCCCCACATCTTATTAGTCTATGAAGTGCTAAGTTCTTGTAAAGAATCATCTGGAGAACATGAGGTAGGATTCAGTTACAGGCCTGCTCTCAAAAAGGATACTGAAAATGCATTGTCACAAGCAGGACATTCCTAGCAAAGATTTTGGTAACCCTGTCTCTAGGGTCTGTTAGTTCTGAGGAACAGTGTAGAAGCACACCTAACACCTACCTACTAGATGCTAGCAAAAGAGATTTTAAAGCATAAGTCGAAATCGACTGGTGGCAATTAACAACACGACCTGGACTTTACCTAGCTCCTGACCTTATCTCCTACCACTCTCAGTAGAGTATAAACGGGGGACAGGAAGGAACGGACAGAAGAGTAGCTGAAGGGTATGTAGAAAAGACATGCAGGGAGCTAAGGGGTTCCAACTTCATTCTAAAACAGGGGGGTCCTGTCAAGGGTCTTTAAACAGGGCAGTTGCAGACTCATGGCTGCATTCTGGGAGGCGCACTCTGAGTGCCAAATCGGAACTGCATAGGAAGCTAAGCCCATGAAAGCAGGGAGACTGGAGAGAAAACAAGATGCAGAGGATGGATAAGGCTGCCTGAGAGACGTGCCGGGGGAAAAGAAAGGACTTGTCAACGAATCCGAGTGAAGGCAATAAGGTTGAGGAACTCAGCTTAAAGTAGGTTAACCCCACAGAAACTGCCTTGAAGAGTCTGTGGGTCTGGGCGACAGGAGGATGTCGTGGCCTGAATGAAGAAGCAAAAAACAGCAAGAAAGGAGGTTTCCCGGGGAAAAGCCCCTCAAAGCTTCTCAGCGCCCCCACCAAACCGCCTCAGAAGCCTCCCTCCTCCCTGTGTTCCCTTGCTCGCCCGCTAACCGAATGAGTTGAGAAAGTCTGCGATTTTCTTGATGCTGCTGGTGATGACCTCAATGTACTCCCGGTTCGCCCAGTCCTGGTGAATCTCCCGCTGCACCGGATCCTCTTGTCCCGCCATGGCTGCCACCTAAGGAAGAGTTACTGCGCAGGCGCCCCGACCCTATAGGCCACCAGTGCGCCTGCGCCGCCAACCAACAGCCATTCCCTTGCCACCCACGAACTCCACGAGCATTGAGGTGCGCCTGCGTAATGTCAAATTCTCGCTGCGATTTCGCTCTTCTTTACACCCCTGCAAGCAGATGCCTCAACTCAGGCGGAGAATGGAGTGCGCATGCTTTAAGCACTAACTTCCGGCCCAAATCTAGGACCGTTATGGTCGTTAGGGGGCGCGAGTGCTCGCGTCGCTTCTTCCCTTAGCTTCTGTAAATTAAGATTGTGCAGCCTGTGTCAGCAATAAGATAGGTACAGCAGATTAAACTTCTTTAAATACAAGTTATTTTAAAAATGCTTTTCAATAACGCAACATGATGTTTCACCTTGCATTCATCAAAGGAGCAAATTTTTTTTTTTTTAACGCTATTACTCAGTGATGGAGAGACTATGGTGAAATTGGTAGACTCAACTGGCCACACTGTAAACTGGCATAATTCTTTCAGTAGGAATTTTTCAAGTTGTTAGCAAAGCTGTAAACAATAGTTCAATTTGACGTGATCATTAAGAAGCACTGAGGGGAAAATTAAAAAAAAAAAAACAAACGAAAAAACATTTAAAACAAAGGTACTCTTTGTAGCATAATCTACTTTAAAAAAAAAAAATAGGGGGTGCCAACCACTGAGGAATAGCTAGATAATGGTGTAACCACTTAACGCAATTTCATATGATAATTTAAATGTTAATTATGAAGACTGTCAACAATAAAACATAAATTGAAGGAAAAACAAAATACAAATATTTAATTGAAACTATGCAAAAATGTCCGCTTGAGAAAAAGGATATACTGAAAATGTCAATATCTCATTTGTTAAAGTGGAATTATAAGCAATTTTATTTGGTTTGGGGGAGTATTTATAATCTGGTTTCTGCAGTAAATGCTTTTTATAAAAATGAGATTCCTTCTAGAAGTAGCTGGGAAGAAATAATTTCTAACAGTTCTTTACTCTAGTAGAAGATTTTATAATCTATAAAGATGTGTACCATTTATTATCTCACTGGACCACCACAAACCATGTGGGAGAAAGTCAAGAAGAGGTTATATTACCACCCTCTTAACAGATGAGAAAATTGAAGTTCAAGGTGAAGTGGCCTTTTAAGTGATAGACTTTATCCAGCTGATTCCAGACTCCATCATCTTTTTACTTTGCCACTCTGAAAACAAGTCTGAGCGCTTCTACATATTCATAGAAATTATTTCTAAAATAAGTTGATATTGACAACTAGGGAGCCCTCAGAGTGCACAAAATCTCTCTGTTTGAGGCTCTACTTAATAAGTGATAATGTTTGATGTAGTTTTTTGCTCACATGTCACAGAGAAGTCAGGCAGACCTGCTTTCCAATCAAAGGCCAGTCATCTCACTTTCAAATCCCAAATCTATCAGAGATAAGTCATTTAATCCCCCTGAATTTTGGTGTAATACAATTATAGCAACATTGATGGGTTAGGATTGTTGGGAGGATTATGGAGAGAGGATAAGTAAAACACTAAACAGTGCCTGGCTGGTACTTCACAAAGTATGTTCTCAAGGTCATTTTACATTTATGCAGACAGCAGAAAATTAAATACTCCTATGTCTATCCAATAATGTTTAATCATACCATTTTACTTTGTAGACTTCACTAAAAAACAACAATAAAAATTTGTTTTGTTTACTTTTGTAAGTAACAGGTGTTACTTTTATTCAAGACGAAAATAACAAACTTACTGGAAAAAAATTTGTAATTCAAAAATCACTTGCAGCCCTTCCAAGTCTCATTCTCTTCCTTTTAATTGCTTTTCCTATTTGCATACACAGCACAGTGAGTGTCTGACTGTGGGCCTGCTCCATGAGTCTCTCAAGACTATCTTCCAGACTTTACTACCAGGCCCCTAGTCTTTCCCTCCAGCTTCACCCAAAGAGCCAAACAAAAGGTGACAGCTCTTATTTGTGCTATATTCTACCTCTTGCAAAGTGCAAGGACGATTTCTGCAGGTATGATGGAAGGGCACATGGACCATTTAGTTAATTACTCCTATAGACACTTAGAGTCGGGGCGACTCGACGGCACATAACAACAACAACAACAATAGACACTTAAGGGAGCTCTGGTAGCATAGTGGCTAAGACACTTGCCTGCTAACCAGATGGCTGGCGGTTCAAACCCACCAGCCACCCCTCGGAAGGAAGGTTGGGCAATCCTACTTCCGTAGTGATACTGCCTCGGAAACCCAAGGAGGGGTCGCTATGAGTCGGGTTTGACTCGACGGCACATAACAACAACAACAACATAGACACTTAAAAGCACATGACAAGCACTGTGGTAGCCAGGTACTGGGATTAGAGGGTGAACTGGATAGACCTCCTCCTTTCCTCTGCAGTCCACTAAATTTTTTGACATGAGGCTTACAAAGTTGTCAAAACATTCGTTAAGGTGGTGTCAGTTGTTCAGCATTACAAGGATGGGACACGACTGTACTTCTTGAGATTTAACCTTCAGTCAGAAAATCAAGATGTTTCTTGCTCTTGACAGCCTGAGTGTTTATGAATTATGCTTCCTTGCAATGGGATCATGCCAATACAGCAACATAGGCCTTCAAAGAAGCCTGAACACCCGCTGAGCTGGGAGAATGAGCAGAGACTTTTATCAACTACAGGACCTTTATGTAAGTTACTGACCAGTTTCTGAAGTGGGCGTGTCTGTCCTCTGTTCAGGTGTTGGAACGGATGCTGAGGTTGAAACTAGATAAGACACACAAGTATGTCAAAGAGAGAGGAGGGAGAAGAGAGTCCCGAGAATGGGGACGATGAGATTCGAACCTGCGCTCTTGAAGACAGAGTCCTGGAACCGGCTTTTTAGGGAGTTCAGCCTCAACGTCCGCCAGCAGGGACGCCTCGAGGCCCCCGCTCCCCTACGGCTCGGGCTTCTCGGATCGTGGGTCACAAAGGCGGTTGCCAGGCGCCCGGTGGAGAAAAGATGCGGCTCTTGAGAACTGAGGCTGCAGCTCTGGAGCGTGCGGTCCGCGGAGTTCAGCAGGTGAGCCCCCGGCCCGGATGGTGGGACCGGGCTCAGGCTCCCACTGTCATCTCCGCCTCCGCCAGAGACCTCTGGCCGCCGTTCTGGGATAGCGACTAAGGGAGGCAAGCCCTTTCTTCTGGCTGGGAGGGGGAGCTTCCCAACTCCGGGCAGCTCCAGCACCTCGGTCGCAGTTCACGAAGACCTCAGCTGCACTTGGGTTACCTTCCTCTTTCCCAGGTGGGAAAATCCCAGAGTTTCCTTGGAACTAGAGGAGGGTATGAGGGGAAAAGCCTGATGGCGGGTGGACCAGGCGTTCCCTACCTGGGAGCTACTAGAGCAGCTTGAACAAACTCACTAAGTTCAACCCTTCAGGGAATGGATGACAGCAACTTCCAGGCGGTGGTGGTGGTGGTGGTGCTGCACCAGCTTTATAAATCTTGTGTAGAGTGGTGGAAAGATTTGTGGAGTCAGGAGCCCTCTCATCCCTTGTTGGTTCTGCTAAACATACAAGGCTTGACCTTTGACAAAACATTTCACCTGTTCTATTTTTTCATTGGGAGCTCTGGTAGTGTAGTGCCTAAGGCACCTGACTGCTAACCAGAAGGCTGGCGGTTCAAACCCACCAGCCACTCCTCAGAAGGAAGGCTGGGCAATCTACTTCCATAGTGATACTGACTCGGAAACCCAAGGAGGGGTTGCTATGAGTTGGGTATGACATGACGGCACATAACAACTTTTTCTCATTAGCAATGAGTAAGGAAAAGATCTTGGGATTATCTTTATCTCAAATGCCCAGAGGAGTTAACATCCTCCTCACCTCATGGCAGTGTACCAGAGTAGTGTGATCTTGGATATATGCTCTTAGGGTCATGTCAAGAATTAGACGACTTTTCCTAGGCTGTCCCTTGGGTCTCAGTGAGGCAGCCCAGTTATTTGAACACTTAGTATATGCAAAGGGCCTGTGTAGATTACGAGAATCCCACCCCAAAAAACCAAACCCACTGTGATTAATTCCAACTCATTGCGAACCCCACTGCGTTTCTGAGGCTATAAATCTTTATGGAAGTCAATTGCCCCATCTTTCTTTCATGGAGCAGCTGGTGGGTTTGAACTGCTGACCTTCTGGTTAGTAGCCAAATGCCTATTCACTATGCCACCAGAGCTCCTTAAGAACCATAGCAGTTGGAGGAAATCAAGCAACCTCCTTTATACTAACCACTGTAGGGGCAGGTCTTCTGGTTTGAAATGTCACCA